>NC_044505.1:16468552-16768552 GCF_902362185.1 Chanos chanos
GATGTTAAGTGCATTTTGACGCAAGCACAGTTAAGTCAGACTCTGCATCTATGGAAGAAACAGCAAAAAAATATAATGTTGCAAAATAGGACATACCCCTCTGTTTATCTAAGTTATTTGATTTTAGTTGTAGTTGTTGTTCTGATGACGGAGTATTAGGGCCACATTGGGGGGGTGGGGGGTGGTTGGGGGGTTAACTCTGAGATTTCGTGAATAAGGTCGCATTTTTACAAGAAGTCATGATATTGAGAGAATAAAGTCATCATTTTAGGCTACGTGTTATTTTAGAGGATAAATATCAGAAAAGTAGCCTGCAGCCTGCTGCCTGTGTTAAAATGAGGAACAAAACTGTAAACCTGTGTTTGCCCAACAAGCAAAACCGCATTAATCAAACGTTTAATGATGAGATGATTGAGTAAAGTTACCTGTTGACTGATGTGTGTGGCCCAGCACGACGCCTGAGACAAACAGCAGTTGCCAGAAGCAGGCTCAGGCTGCCATTGACTGTTTTCTCGCCCGTTTTGTTGGTTGCTGGTAAAATAATTTCCTAAAACTATGGGGGTTTTTTTTCTCGAAATCTTATGATTTTGCTCTCATAATATTATGATTTTTTTTCTCGTAAAAGTTCGATTGTATTCTCGTAGTATTACACCTTTTTTTCTTGAAATATTATGATTTTATTCTCATTAAATTACGACTTTATTCTTGTAATAATACGAGCTTATCCTCGAAATCTCAGAATTTTTTTCTCAGTGTGGCCCTAATACTCCATGGTATGTTCTGCACTTTTGCTCGTCGCAAATTTTTAAACCAAAAGCTAAAAAAAATTGGTTAACTTGTTTACAGTAAATGCATTGTCTGCTGGTTTATTTTGTTACCTTTCAGTGCACCACGTTCGGTATGCCACTTAGTACTGTATCACTTTGAATATTAAAGTGCAGATTAACACCAGACCACTTTTGTGAGTTTGCAACCTTTTAAGATTAAAAACCATAGAAGGGTAAAAACATGCCAGGCTTACAATGGTATGATGTAAGCACCACAGCTACAACTGATAAAACTGATAGTGGGTGTGTTACTTTTAAAGCAGGTGTGTAAATGATGTGTGCTGTCAAAAGTCAATAGTATTGGCGGCGCCAAGGCGGTGGGGAGCCCCCTTAATCAAATTCTGCTTAGGGCCCCATAAAGGCTTGATGCTCCAGGTATGGTGTCGGCCATAATACAAATAACTATAAACTCAGAGAGACTCTTTGGCACAACTGCAACAAAAGGGAACAGCACCAAAAACAAGGAGACATTGTGCATAGGACACACAAAAGGGAAAACCCCACAAAGAAATGTAAATAACCTGGAACCCTCAGAGCAGGAAGACAACGTGTTAGATGTGAGATTGCTCTGCACTGAGCTCATTTATTCAGCGGTGGAGGTGAATGGAAAAGAGATGAAGATGGAGGTGGATGCAGGTACCGCTGCATGATCAGTGAGGAAACTTACATGGAGATCACAAGAGGGCCCACATTCACACCCAAAGGTTTACGGCTGAGGACATGTACTAGTGAGTCAGTACCAATTGGGGTATCGGTGAAAGCATTGTATTTTTCTAGACTTTGTGAAGTATAAATATCCAATAACAATATTTAGGTGATGTAGTATTGTATCTGTTTGTCCACTGGCAGGCTGTACAATACACCTTAGTTCAAAAACTGTGATTTAAGTCTCTTGACATGACCTTCTATGACTACAAATCAGAAAGACCACCACCTTTTTGTTAAGGTTTCTCACCCTGTTACTGGGAGTATGTGAACAAAACATTAAATTCATCCTGCCAAAACACAATCCGCATTCTCTGTGGAACGTCCGGCAAACGATACTGGTGTTTGTCACAATTTAGGGATAACATTGACATAAATGGGCTAAGAAATGTTTGACTGATTTGTGATATTGAATAGACTCTCCTCCTACCCCTCTGTTCTGCCCCTTCCTTGACACCTTTTCTCACGTTCACTGCCCCTCTCTGTCCGTGTCCCTTTCATCCTGATTTCCCTCTTCCATGGCCCAAGACCCCTTTGTGTTCAGAAACAATGCACGTCAAAGCAAAAAAACTGACTCTCCGTAATACCTAACAGACACCCGGTTTCAACGACTTATCAGTTCCAATGAATACCAGATCACCTCAGAGTTTCAGTCGCAGTCTCGCCACCTCAGAAGATCCGCAACGCTAAAAGACTCTTCTGGTACCGATACAAAGTCTCTATCATGGTTCCCTAAAGCCAACCTCAGTAACTCTGGTCCTTCACCGCAAAAAAGTGACTGACCCTGATCTTCTTTTCCCTTTTCTCTCCTTCCCTCACTTGGGGCAGCCATGGTCTAAAGGTTAGAGACACGGGCTAAGTGACTGGCGGGTTGTCGGCTCGATTCCCAGGCCCAAACATCCATGGCTGTGTGCCCTTGAGCAAGGCACTTAACCCCAATGCTGCCCACTGCTCCTGCGTCTGGTGCGTGTGTTCATTACTGGTGTGTTGGACGGGTTTAATGCAGAGGACAAATTCACTGCTCAGTGTTCACAGTGTATGAGTGCAATCACAGAAACTTAAATTACCATTAGTGTACACTAGTGTCCCTCACTACCATGAGTGTCCACTAGAATATGATTCAGACAGTTTCTTTTGGTTAAGTGTGCCTCTTCGTGAGTAATAATTCATATATGCATAAAGTTGTTGTATTCAGGTATGCTGAAGGTAGCTGTTGTATAGGATATTGTTGTCATTGTTTATCTCTGGTTTCTTAGTCCTCTGTGTGTAGTTTGGACAATGTTGTATGTGTGCTAGTATAGCAGAGGTGCCTTAGTTCCACCTAAATTCCAGTTAATTCAACATTAGATTCACTCTATACTGTCTGAATTTGATTGTTGTAATAAATGTTTATATTCACATTCTTACTCTTTGAGTATGCGATAAATCACTTACTAGTTTATTGAATGTAGTGATCCAGAAATGTAGTTAGCTACAGGAATTGAAATCAAAGAGGATTATTTTATTGGTACATTAATGCTATTATTTACTACATGTTAAAGCTAATGAAGAGTTATTTTGATAAATTTCTAGGATTAGTATTCATAGTGCTGAGCTATAAACATAATTTTTCAGCATAGCTGTAATTTCACTGGGTTCAGGTTCTCAGATAAGGTTACAGATACAGCTAAGTAATATTAGTATTAACTCTAATGCTCACAGTGAACTATTACCCAGAACTTCTCTATTTGGGATGACAATATGTTAATGCCAATGAAGAGTTATTTTGAATAATTACTAAGTTCAGTGTTCAGAGCACTTTTTTCAGAATAACTGTTATTGCACTGGATACAGATTCTCAAATAAGGTAATGGTCAAAGCTAAATGATATTAGTATTCAGTCTAATACTCCTAGGGAACCATTAACCAGAATTTATCTGTATCATTGGCACGAAATGTTGCCACAAGGTAATGATCCACAACTAAACTAAATCTACCTCTCTTATCTCTAACAGTGACTCTGCTAAGCAAAGAAAGTCATAACTACAAACAAAGCTTATTTGTTGTTTCCAAGAAGACCATAAAGTTTTATTCCTCTTGCTGTAAAGTGTGTAATCTCCATGTTTCTTTACTCTGGTGTTAATGTTTTGTTTAAAAGGCTTTTTGTATCTTTGTAAGACTGGACAGTTTATCACATAGTCTTTTCAAAAGTCATGAGAAACTCAGTATAGCTCAGTCAACAAACAAAAGATTGCCAAGTCTCTACTACACTTAACACTGGCCCACACACTTCCTGCGTTTACACTCGGGGATAGAGGGCTTGTTCTATGTGCTTCTGGTTGTTTTGGTTTGAGGCTGCTGATGAGGTGATTTCTGTCACAAAAGTGTGGTAGGGGTGACAAATGAATCACACTGTGTATTGGAAGTTAAGTTTAGATTTACAGTCGGCCCTCCACATTTTCGGGGGTTAGAGGCACAGGATCCCCCCCCCCCCCCCCCCCCCCGGAAGTGGAAAAAACTGTGAATATCTCTAGGCCCCCCCAAACATGTAGTTTATATTTATGGTAATAAATGATAATACATATATTTTATGCATTTATGACTCACTAATTTTTTTTTTTTTTTTTAGTTTTCTTTATGTTGCACACTTGAATAAAATGATGTCCAAAACAAGTGTATTGATGTGTTTTCTTCGTTTATGTCGGAACAGCATAAAAATACACATCACGGTTTATATCTACTACGCCAACTCTCTACCAACCATCCCAACAAGAACCTCGCTACATCACTCACTAACTTCTCTTCTCTTAAAGGTATAGCGGCAAGTTATGCCACAATGCAACAGCATGAATAATAATGCAAAAAAAGTCTACAACATCCTGGAGGGGACACAAAAAGTACAATTTTTTGAGGGGGAGGGGGTGTGAACAACATTTACATTTCAAATGTGGTACACTATGTGCATAGTGTACTGTAGTTTACCCCCCCCCCCCCCCCCACACACACACACACACAAATCCCATTTAATTATTGATGGCAAACTCACAAATAATCAAATCTGCAAACGTTAAACCCGTGAATGTGGAGGGCCGACTGTTAATGCAGAAAGAAGAAAAAAAAAAAATTGTATGAGGTCAATTTGTTTGTCCTAGTTCCTCAAGTGTGTGTGTGTGTGTGTGTGAGACCAGATGTGATCCAGAGGTTGGGAGGCAGTGTTGATGTGCGGATTAAAGATAAGATCTACGCAATCTAAAAACTATATAAAGTGTCAGGTGGTTATTGGCAAATAGATGTTTATGAAGATTTTATTGCTCCACCTGTCATTATAGTGCTGCAGTTGAATAAACACCCTTTGCCTTATTCACGTTTCACTCTATTCTCTCTCTCCCTCCCTCTATCTGTCTGTCATAACTGTTCTCTTTTATTGCCCAAGCTGGAGTCATGGCTGTATGAGAAACATAACACGTATGTGTGTGTGACATTAATACAGATACAGATATACAGATTAGATTCCTCCTGTAATCACCACAACAACCTGTCTGTTAACACCACCATGGTTTTATTAAAACACGAAAGAATTCGAATTTAATTTTCACAGGTTTTATGGAAGATAATGACAAGATTGGTAATTGCTTAAAGTTTGAAAGTAAAATACAAGCTATTAGCTGTAGTTGAAGATTATAATGAAGTCTACAAACCAGCGAGGTATTGTCACAAGAGTCAGGAATATTTGTGGCACACCTGAGGTAAAAAGGTATGTGCATGACTCACAGCAAATGTTTTTTTCTCTCACCGTATGACATGCCCCATATGACCCCCAAATGTTCTGCTCCACAAAAATTGCAATGTCTAATCAAAATACCAAAGCATTATATTTTACTGTAAAACATTACTATCAAAGGAATTATTCAAAGTAACTGTATCTTCACTGGGTTTAGACAGACCAAATTTCAGAGGGCATAAGAAATATCTCAAGGTCTGGAAATGTATTGCAATAATACAAATGACATTCAAAAAGCTCCTGGGGGTGCGCACGGTGTTTTGATGCATCTAATTAGTAGACAAGCAGAAAAAAACCAAAGTCCAGAGGAGTGAAATGCCTCAGGTATGAAGGGGGACACGTTTTGCAAGTACCTGCATATTCAGAGAGACTTTTGTTAAAACTGCAACAAAAGGGGACGCTTAGCAAAGAGGTGCAGAGGCGCTAAAAGTAAGGATAATATAGGTCAGTGGGTCTCACCTTCTAACTGAAAGTATGTGACCAAAACCTTAAATATCTTCCGCCGCAGTCCAACTGTAAATGACACTGCCGTTGCACGAAAAAGATAAGGGAAATCTAGAGAAATTAGGGTCATAAACCAACACGGAACTTGTTCATTACTTGTGTTAAGGAAGATCATAAAGACTTTTTCTTTATCCTGTAGAGTAGCCTGTGTAGTGCGGTGTTCTTCATATTGCGCAGACTCCAATGATCGTTCTTAGCGTGATGCCTTAGGTCCTTACTGGACGTATGTGGTCAAAGCATTCAGAATCTTGCAGTAAGAACCCTCTAACCCCTAACCCTCTAAAATGGAAGTTCGGATAAATGATATCACTGTTACAGGAATAAAGGACACAGTGACCTTGTACAGAGAGCAGTGATCTTTATTTGGCACAGACAACAATTGTTGGTAATGGAGCAAGCCTTCTCCTGATATGCTATGTGCTAATAGAAAAGTATTTGAAAGAGTTTTTTTTTTTTTTTTGGTTTTTTTTTTTTTTGGAAAGCTGCTGTTGCTTTACAGGTCTGCAATACTGGGTGGACTGTGTTACAGATCCCACATGATGTGATTTGATGTGTGCCAGTTCCTCATGTGTACGTGAGATGATATTGAGATGCAGCACTGACGTACTTTTTAAAAACAAGATCTTCAGCAATGACAAGCCATCCATAGTATTGTTTATTGCACCCAGTTTTACTATATAAAGTATTCATCCTGTGTACTTAAAGTACAAAAATAGAGCAGATCAGTTAAGTATCAGTGAAAAAGTTTTCAGAAACAATAACTGAAGCAGAGGTTGAAAGCTTAATTACAAATATGACAAGACCAAAAGTCTTAAAGTGTCAAAATTCAGATTTGTTTAAGGAGCAGAAGTATACCTAGGGGTGGGCGGTGTGACAATATTATACCGTGACCTGTTTTGATTTTCTTTTTTTTTTTTGCTTTTCAGAGATATCGAAAGTACCGTAGGACAGACATGATGAACGTTGTACTGTTTTAAGAATAGGGCGGACGATGCTGACATACTGCTCCCATACTTAGCTGCTTAAACCGCTCCTCATGCTATTGCTCAGGATGACTCCGCAGAATGAAGAAGAAGAAGAAGAACTTGTCCTGTCCCACACCAATAAATCAACAGAATAATACAGCCATCCAACACTCTGTTTATGGTCAAGATAGCATGACGGAAAACTGATACAAGCTAACTTGACGGTAAGCGTGGGCCTGCATGACTGATAAGGAAGAACTGGTTCCAAAACAGGTCCTGCTTTGATGCGGAGGTTGTTTAGAGTTTGCCAAAGCCGACTTGAATCAATTCACTTCAATATAAAAACTTTGCAAAGGCAACGTTCGTACATTGGCTTACAACACAGCCATCTTTTTTTATCTACATTTAACGAAAGCACCCCATACAGCATATGTAGAAATTTTAATGAAATGTACATCACATACAAGCAACAGGTGATTTGTTATTTTTTATTGGTGGGGGGGTGGGGGCAATGGTCACTGACACTACTCGATGGAGTATATAGGGGATGGCAGGTTAACAAGGGGGATGCATTTAGGTCATTTTGCTAACAAGAGGGATAGCATCCCCTTTCATCCCCCTACAAATCATCCACTGCTTACTAGTGCATTGTTTACAGGTACAGTTTCAACCGCACAGTTAGAGGAAACAACACCTTTACAAACGCTTCTCATCAAAGCAATGAGAGAATCGCTCATATGATCACTAAAAGGCAGTCACTGGAAAGAGGTGGCATATAACTCTAGCCATGTTATGACACACCCAGTCGCAAACATTCAGCGTGAACTTTTTTGTTGTAATGAATGCTTTATGGTCAAGTCATCATTGTACAGTCTCGCCATCCAGTTCATTTATGACTGGAAACTGTCTTGCCCATCTGCAAAAGGCAATCTTTCCATTGTTTGTTTACTTGATTTTAAAATACCCCAAATGTTATGAGCAGTGTTTTCTTGTATGGACAGATTTTCCTAAAATGGTGTAATGGTACACAATTTCCAGCTTTGTTACACTCTGCGGTAAATTCTTAAGAAATGTGATAAATGTCTTGGATCATGGTACTGATAAAAAATATTGTGATACGATATTTTGGTTGCATCACCCATCTTTACACAACCCTGTGTAATGCTAATATCATAGCTAAAAACTGAACTGTTGATTAGGCAGATGCTGAAAATGGCACGTAATTAATTAAAAAAGAAGTCAATTAAAACAACAGACAAGCCTAAAAGATAGCTACTGAAAATACATCAATCTTAATGAAAACCAACCTCCAAAAAAAACAAAAAACAAAAAGAAAACAGAGCGTGTTCTAACAGTTCCAAAACAAATCACATTGTTTCAGCATCAAGACTAAAAGCTTTTCCTGGTATGCTCTTTCTATCAAAAGCTTTTACTGGTTTTCAGAACCGTTCCATTACCTCAAAATAGTTCCTCAGGGGTTGATGAAAGATACATGCCTTTATACTGGCTCAATGCTACTTATCTTATTTGATGCACAATGGTGTCGGCAGCTCCCTGGGGAGTTCAGATTACCAATAATTTAAAACATAATTACTGGGTGGTTATGAACATGATAAGATTTCTGATTATTAAGATTTAGACTTATGGTTAAACACTTATCACACCTGCTCCATGGCCTAAAAAACAAAAAGACACGTTAAATCTCTGTAACAAAGCTCTGTGATTTTCCATCTGTGGCAACTGGATGTTTCCTCACCCATTTTTATCACTGTACATGAGGAAATAACACTCTTGGAAAGCAAATTTACCACCGCTCCAATAGTGACAAGCGGTGCATTTAATTCTTAAGGTATTTTTTTATGATCATTGCCTGGTTTATGAAGGTCAGAAACGACTGATCTGTTTTATAGGTCAGATGTATTCCCATGATAAAGTGAAGCATATAGTTCATGACTTAACGGCTTAACTACAGTGACATAGTGAAGTTGGAAGTCATGAAAAAAACTTTTGTCCACTCCGTACTGTACTAAGCCTTTCCACCTCCGTGTCTCTGTTCAGTGTCCAATACACAGCAATACTGTTAGATCACCACTATAAAATATAGACCCTTCAATAGAAATGCTACCTTCCTGGGTTTTTTTTCCTCTTAAGATTCAGAACAGGAGAATATCCACAACAAGCCACCTAAGAGAGCTTCCAGTTAAAAAAACTTTTAAAATTCTCTTTTAGAAAGAAAAGATCCACTAGACAATGTACAATTGGTGGCTTTGAATAAGAGGTGGAGTTCTCTGGGCCATGTGGCATCTAATATGGGCATGTAATTTGAGACAAGGAAGTGCAATTCAGTATTTAAGGAAAGTCATTTGGCCTGGCAAAGCCTGGTTGCCAGCAGATTTGATTAGACTCACACCAACTGATTCAATTATCCCTTATTTTGGGTGTTCATTATAATTGCAAAAGATGCCGACAAAATTCGAACTCTGCCCAGGGAGAATGATTGGGGAGAACTACCCCTGTTTCGTCATTGCTGAGATCGGACAGAATCATCAAGGAGACATAGAGATTGCTAAGAAAATGATTCGGATGGCTAAGGTAGTAACTCCCATGTGCAAGATTGTCTTACACTTGCTGCAAAAAAAGATTATTTTTTTTTCCTGCAAGATAGATTACATACTGTTGCAGTCCTACACAGAAACTAAATGATGTTAGAGTCATTAAGTATTTAACCTGAACAAAAACATTAGTTTCACCTGTGAAATTTTCTCAGAATTTGAATGGGGGATTTTTGACATAGTTTTGACAGCTTTATGGCCAAAATGTTTTTGAATAATGAGAAAAACAACTAGAATTTCCTTCTTTCTCTCTTTTCCTTTCTTTCTTCCTTTCTATCTGACTGCCAACCTATGCCACGTTTAAAACACTTGCATAGCAAGGTTGGGCTCAATTCTGAACAACACTGAAAATTGTACGGTCCAGTTACTGTTGTTAATTCCGATTAACATAATTTGGGTTTTAGTTGACATCAGCTTTGTTGATTTGTAATTGGATCAGATAGCACGACAGATAATGGAACTCAAGTTGATTAAATTCATGAAATTCCAGATCTTAAGAGAGATGTAACCGACATTTACCAAATAAATAAATCATATTAATCTCTTTGTTCAGCTGCACATTGTTAAAAAAAAAACATGTAAAATTACAGCAAAAATCTTACAGTAATCTACTGTATTCATTAAATATTGTGTCTTTCAGAGCAAGTTATGAGCCACCTAAAAGAGCCTCCAATTGAAAAAAAAAAGATCTCATTTTGGGTCTCCTGGTTTTTGTAAATTGTAAAGTCTAGAAGGCTTGTATAATAAACTATGGTTGGTAATGTTCATTAAAGCCCTGTACCTTGTTTCTGTGCAACTGTTCAACACAGGCACAGAAAGGGACAGAATTTCCATGACAGTGTGCAAAGGTGTTGCTTAGCATTTTTTGTAAATCTTGATATTTCTATCTATCTATTTTTTAGATCTACTTATCACATTTATTTTTTAGGTCTGTTAATTCTGAATATGAAATGTTTAAAAATAGGCGATAACTGTGTCTATGTAATCAGTCTGTCAATTAAAATAAAATTTTCCTCATTCTGTATCAAACATTATTGGTAAATTTTAATTGTAACTCCAGTTCTTTATCTGAATGGAAACTGATGAATTTAAATGTGAATTCTCCCCTGTCCTGGTCATGATGCAAGCATAGTTTTCATATTTTTTATAGTTTGTGTTCTTCAGCATGGTCATGTAATATAATATAATATTTCCTAATGCATGAGGAAATGTTAAGAGAAAGTAAATTAGGAGAAATTTAAAATATTGAAGAAAATCAAACATTACTGTGCAAACATTCAGGCTCTACATTCTTGCATTTGTATCTAGTCTAAAACTGAACCTAGCTGTGGTACATATATGGTTTCTTTATGCATGTCTTAGAAGTTGCTTTGGATAAAAGCATCTGCTAAATGAATAAATGTAATGTAAGCAAGACCAAAGGCAAAAACATAGTAAGAAACTTCAATAAATATGATTTACATGGGAAGAGTTTTTGTTTTCCTTTTCTTTCTCTTCTCAAAACAATTTTATATACAAATATCAGTGCTGCACATCTATTTAAACAAAGTCAAATTAAAATGAGTTTCAAAATTGTGTCTTACCTAATAATCATATTTTTCTTACAGGATTGTGGAGCCGATTGTGCCAAATTTCAGAAGAGTGAACTGGAGTACAAGTTCAACAAAAAAGCCCTTGAGCGTCCATACAACTCAAAGCATTCCTGGGGGAAAACGTATGGTGACCACAAGCGTCATCTGGAGTTCAGCCACGACCAATATAGGGAGCTCCAGAAGTATGCCAAGGAAGTTGGGATTTTCTTCACTGCATCTGGAATGGATGAGGTAAAATGTGTTCAAACACCTGCATTTTTGTGCTATAGCTCCCTACAGCATGATTTAAAACAGCCAATTACAGACCCAACTTTACAAAACATTCTGTCTTTTTTGTTTCGAAGATGGCGGTAGAATTCCTCCACAAACTTGA
The DNA here is from genome assembly GCF_902362185.1 of Chanos chanos. Taxonomy (NCBI): domain Eukaryota; kingdom Metazoa; phylum Chordata; class Actinopteri; order Gonorynchiformes; family Chanidae; genus Chanos; species Chanos chanos. The sequence goes on from NC_044505.1 coordinate 16,479,891, forward strand.
TGTGCCTTTCTTCAAAGTTGCCTCAGCAGATGGCAACAATTTCCCCTACCTTGAGAATGCCGCCAAAAAAGGTATGTGTATAAAAAAAGACTGCGATAAATTAACCAAAAAACAGATACATATTAACATAAACAAGCATGCAGTACTTATGTAGAATCATTAAACTGTACTTTTTGTGGGCTGTAGGAGACAACCATTAAACATTCACAATTGCAGATGGACTATTTATACTTAACCTGTTGTTACTTATATATTATATCTGGTTAATGTGTGACTACACTTGCAATGAGTACTAACAAGCAATAAGAGATTTGGTTTGCTTGACTGTGATTGGGTGGGCCATGTGGGTATTCCTCTGTGATAGGACGGCCAATGGTGATTTCCAGCGGCATGCAGTCTATGGAGACGATGCGACGGGTTTATCAGACGGTGAAGCAGCACAACCAGAACTTCTGCATCCTGCAGTGCACCAGTGCTTACCCTCTGGAGCCTGAACATGTGAACTTACGTGTGATCACCGTAAGGGACTCAGAACACTGACCTCCTCTCTGCCCACCTCCCGAACCTCTTTCTCTCTCTTTCTCTGCCCTTCGGTCTTCTGTAAAAGCAAGTCTGAAGGAAAAAAAAAAAAAACATTTTCTGTCAAAGAATGACTTTTATATTATTTATATTATTTTATTATTTACAGTCATTTGAAACATTTATTTTGTTTAAAGCAATGAGAAATCCAGTGTTCTGCGGCAAATGCAGTGACTAACTCCATTTCCCCATCTAAATAACCAAAATGCAGGAATATCTGAAGGAGTTCCCTGATATCCCCATTGGATACTCTGGCCATGAGACTGGCATTAGTATCACCGTGGCAGCGGTTGCAATGGGGGCAAAGGTGGTTGAGCGCCACGTGACCCTGGATAAAAGCTGGAAGGGCAATGACCACGAAGCCTCTCTGGAGCCCGCCGAGCTGGCCGAGCTGGTGCGCTCCATTCGCATCGTGGAGAAGGCACTGGGGACAGGTGTCAAACAGATGTTGCCCTGTGAGATGACCTGTCACAGTAAGGTTAGAATATCACATCTGTGGACATGCCCTTAATAATAATAATAATAATAATAATAATAATAACAACAACAACAACAACAAGGAATTGTAGAATATGAACCTGATCAAATACATGGAAAATAGGTGACAGATAGAAATGATTTTTAACAGTGAAATTAAAGGGAAATCTTAATGAAACCACCATGAAAATGCTAAAATCGGCACATTTGTTTGCAGACAATATTTGATAATGTTTTACCGTTTTTAACCATCAGTAAACTCAGCAAGATGGTATCGGATGATCGATCCCAGAGCGCAAACAAATAACCTTAAAGAAGAGCTCATTAACAGATAACCTTAAAGAAGCGCTCATTAACAGATAACCTTAAAGAAGCGCTCATTAACAGATAACCTTAAAGAAGCACTCATGAGGAAATTTTATAATGATCGTAGTGCTATAGGGATCACGTCTCCTGTAACTACAAACATGTTTTCATTTGTTTGCAGCTGGGAAAGTCAATTGTGGCTAAGATGGCCATTCCCAAAGGTGCTGCTCTGACCATCGACATGTTGGCTGTGAAGGTTGCTGAGCCAAAGGGAGTGATCCCTGAAGACATTTTTCAGCTGGTGGGAAAGAAGGTTTTGGTAGATGTGGAAGAAGATGACAGCATCACTGAAGATATGGTTGCTGGTTATAACAAGAAGGCCTAACAGTGAACCAGCTTTGCTGCAACCCTCACCTAATCTCTTAATGATTGCATCCTTAGTCTTGTTTATACAGCCAGAGAACTGCCGAAGACCGGATAAGTAATCATGCAAAAAGGAATCCTTGGCTTTTGCTTTTTTTTTTTTTTTTTTTTTTACCCAAACAATTTTGTCACTCATGCAAATTTGTGTTTTTAAGTACTTGAGGTAACTTGTACTTTGACAAGACAGAAGGGAAATAAAATGAATTATAAACACATGCGCAGTTTGACTTTTCTTTTGAGGTCTGAAAATTTGTAATGTGACTGCATCAATAATAATAATAATAATAATAATAATAATAATAATAATAATAATAATAGTAATAATAATGAGTTGTTCCATACACTATTAAGGCATCTTGGTATTCATTTCAAGCTGTTTCAATTCCAGCTGAATTTTCGAGGACATTCTGAAAAAAAAACCTTTGAAAACATAAAATTCAAAACTTGAATAACATGTTGTAATGTGATGTGCAATATTATTGCGATTTGCAAGCAAGTAAATTTATTTTCTGCATGCCAACTGCATAATTAAGGTAATTCAACATAAAATCAATAAACATATTATAAACTGTTGTTGTTAATGGACAGCTGACAGAGAGGAAGAACTTTTAGTTAGCTGTGCAATTTACATAAATTCGTTTTGCTAAGCTACACTGTAAGCTTCTTGTGTGACTCCGAAAACACGCGACGTGAATTAAAGTAATTTAATAAGCGTAGATTACTTAGCGCTACTAGATTTGAAAGTATTGTTAATCAGTCAGAGCTAAAAGTATAATAGTAAAATAATATTCTGAAGTGGGATTTTAAATGTATCTCTCAAACACCTGCAATTACCTCTGGGAATTCATAAATTTCGAATTCTTGTTGTCGGATACGCCTGTGTGTTGGCTTACTTACTTATGCGTAAAACTTTAGTTACAGCTTATTAAAGTTTGTTTCGCCACAGGTCTTAGAGCGACGTGACGGGATTTCATTACTTACCCGCTGTAATCATGATGTTATGCGCTGCACTAACTGGAATTTAGCACAGAAATCTTACGCTAGTGTGAGTAGGCGTGTCATGCGTGTTCGGTGCAGTGACATTTTTTTTTATCGGTTCGCTAGCTCACAAACCTTAATGATTTGTGCGAAGCCATCATGGCAGATAAAAGTAAACCTGTCTCTGGAACTAATACACCAAGCGCACAAGACAGCATAAAAGACTGGAGCAACCGTCGACACATTGCCGCGCTTATCCTTGCTAGAGGAGGTAGCAAAGGAATACCTCTGAAGAACATTAAACTGCTTGCCGGAGTCCCGCTTATTGGATGGGTGCTTCGAGCAGCGGTAGACTCCGACCTCTTTGACAGGTTGTTACTCTGTTAGTTTACTTTACATAACTCACCTAATTTACATACGTTTTTCCTTTCATAAAGAATAAGTATTTCACAAACGCATTTCGCTCGGGTTTTCATGAAAAAGTTTTGCCTCTGTATAAATGTTTAAATGTCTTACCAATAAAAAGCCTACTGAAGTGAAAACAACAAATGCGAAAATAGTGGACGTATTATCTCCTTATTAAAACTTTAGCTAGTAATGTCATTTTTTGTCTTGTGGTAGACTTTGTAAAAAAATAATAATAGTAAAAAAAAAAAAGACTTCTCTGAAACGTAACGTTTTGCAGTACCGTGTCAATCCTATTTAACAGTGTTTCGGAAAGGCAGCGAGAAGCGGAACACGAGAATTGTGTTTTTATGACATATAAAACATTTTCCATCAGTGGATTTCTATAGGGAAGAAAATGCTTGATGTAATGTTGTTGTTATTGTTGTTGTTGTTGTTGTTGTTTTAATCGCCACTTCATTAGTAAAACGCTCACTTTCGAAGCGGCGATTAAAACAACAACAACGACTTATTTCTGTTTAGCTCATCGTTTGTGCTGAAGAACAGTAAACTGCTTGAAAAAATCTGTTTTTACTCAGCCAAGATACACTTTTTTTGTAAGTTTCCCCTTTGGGCCGTCTGCTTTAAGTTGTCCACAGAGTAATGACAGGCCTAACCGTTCAATTCCTGCTGCTGTGTGGAACTTTAGCTATTATTGCTTGACATTAGGATACTGGATTCCATTTTAACATTTCAAAGTTTTAAATTCAATTTAAAAAAAAAGGAAATGAAGTGAACCGAAATATAATAAAAACGCAAACTCTTTAATTTAATTTGATTTTATTTCGCATGATTTTAATTTGTGTTTTAATTGTATTACTTAAAAAAATGAGATTTTTAATTGCATCACAGAATTGAAAATGTAGGCAATGTCATGTATTCTTTTGTACTAGTGTTTGGGTATCAACGGACCATGACGAAATTGAAAAAGTGGCCAAAGCTTGGGGGGCACAAGTCCACCGTCGCAGTCTTGAGGTTTCCCAGGACTCATCTAGTTCTTTGGACACTATGCAAGAGTTTGTCCGACAGAGACCAGGTAAATGAACGCGATAACATACCAGGGGTGTGCACGAACCCGAATAGACTAGTCGGAAACACATAAAAAGCACCATAAAAACAAACTGTAAACGAATCATAAAAAATCCTGTTAACAAGCAAAACCATAATTATGGCAGTATCTTTTGTTGTTTTACTGGCTTTATTGCATTTTCCGAATTCGAGATGGCAGGAAGCTCTTGACACGGAACAGAATGAGGGAGAGAGAGCAAGTCTTCGTGTGTGTGTGCGTGTGTGTGTGTGTGTGTGCATGGCCAGACAGCCAGGTCAGTTTCATCGAAGTCTGAAGACAAGGACGCCATTTCCTACATAAATTATATTTAGCATGTTCTAAAATGTGTTACTTTACTACCCCTATATTTACCGTATTGATGGTAGGCTACTGATCGATGGTTTACATAGAAAGAAAATTCTGGTTGGTCACCGTCCCTAAGTTGAGTTGTGTACATATTTCTCATTTTAGGCGACTGTTATAAGAGTAAGAGTTTAGGCTGCTACTGTTTAGCTTTACCATATAAGACATTTTCAAAGATTTTTAGCGTTCCTAATGGGATATGGGATATGTGATTATATGACAACTACCAGTGGATTTTCACCTAAAATAGCTTCTCTTTTTGTTTGAACCACTGCTATTTTAAAGCACACCCACATCCTGTATCTATAAAAATACAAATACAAATACAAACACAAATACAAACACAAATAGCATCTCCACTGCACAGCCCCATTAGATAGACACTCAACAAATATGTGTGACTGAATTAATGTATTAGTTTGAAAGATGTTGTTCTTAGATCATTATAAAGACATTACTGTGACAATGCCTAACTGTAAAACATGCATTATTAACTATAATTTCTATACACTCTTGTTACACAAACAGTTCAGTTATCCTGTAGTGTCATGCACAATTATGGAATAACGCCTCACTAAAATAAGAAATGCCATGTCTATATGTGTGTGAATTTTGCCTGTTCCATATTTCATATCAAAATGAATTGGTCACAGTGTAATAATGTATCTTAACTGAACTGGTGACACTGTCAGACATGACACAGCTCTGTTCCTCACATTCCATTTGAGCTCTTATGGAAATGAATAGTGTTTATTTTCAGCGCTTTTCCCTCTGTGTCTGATGAAACACACATCTCTTTGTTCTGTGCTGTGTCAAACTGAGCTTGTGTGATTAGATACTGTGAGTTTAATCTGTGGCCATCATCATCATCTGTGTCACAGAAGTGGACGTTATCTGTCACATCCAAGCCACCTCACCCTGCCTGCACCCACGCCATCTTAGAGAAGCACTGCAAATGATCTTAGACCAGGGTTATGATTCTGTCTTCTCTGTGGTGAGGAGACACCAGTTCCGTTGGGAGGAGGTCAAGCAAGCAGGTACTTAAAAAAAATGATTGCCTCTTCACTCGTTATTCACGGTATTGAGTAACATCATTATGCCTTACTTCTGTGATATTAAAAAGTTTTTGCATTCATTTTGTATTTACTTAAGCTCATCTTGTACAATGCTTAAATATTTCAGTTTCATCACAAATGTGATCCTTAAACCAGTTCTAAAACTAATGTGTAAGCTTCTTTTTGTTGTGGTCTTGGGGTTTGTCTTGGGGTTTCTCCTTTAAGTTTACTCTGTTAAGTTCTTTTCCTAACATGTCTATTCTGATTTTCTCTTCACAGAAGGCAGATGCTCTAAACCCCTAAACATAGATCCATCCAAGAGGCCACGCCGCCAGGACTGGGACGGAGAATTGTGTGAAAATGGCTCCTTCTACATCAACACGAGAGAGCTCATTGAGAAGGGTGTCCCTCAGGTAGGAGTCTATCAAGTATCTTCTTGCCGTATGATGTGAATTCTCAAACCAGGACCCAGAAATGAAGATTATGTGCTGGACCAGTGCTGAAAGTGTATTTTCTATGTTTGTGTGTATTGTTCTATTTTATTCCCTCTCTAAGATGGGGAAAGTTACTTACTATGAGATGCCTCCAGAATACAGTGTAGACATTGATGTGGACATTGACTGGCCTGTTGCAGAGCAAAGAGTTGTCAGGTAAATGAAACACTTTTAATGACAAGTCATTACACCCTGACAAGATTTTTATCTAACAGTACCATCCTATTGTCTCATCACAGTTTGCGATTGCCATATCAGTTAAGGATACATGCGATGGGGCCATATACCCAGCCTATCTGAGGCATCTAATATTTGAGACAGGCTTTGTCATGGGGACTTGCATTGATTTAAAATGCTGCCTGTGTAAACATGCTTCCTGTTTCACTGACTTTGGATGAACACTGTCAGTATTGTCACCTAAAGGAGTCACATTTTGCATCATCTACCTGTGCTGCTATGATGTATGCTGAGCTGAATTCACTATCCATATCGGTTTTTGTCAAGTCTTTTTTTTTTGTATGCTCTTGGATGTCGGTAGTGACAGTGATTCCATGTGTTTGACAAGTACAGTGCTGCTGAATACTTGAAAGCTAAAACCCATCACCTGATTCTAAAGTCCTAACCTGCACAGTGCAGCAATTAATGGTTCCTTTGAAATGTCTTGGGGTTTTCCTTATTTCTTTGCGCTGACTCTGAGTGATGTTTATATCTGCTTGGACTGGAGCTTCTCGCTGTTGTGAATGCAGAGAGCTTCAGTTTTGGCCCAGCTATGTCATAAGTTCCAGACCTCACATACTGGTCTTTGGTTTGGGAGATCAAAAAACCCAGCTGTATGAGGGCACATGCTGTCTTTTCTGTCTAATAATGGCATCTTGCTCATGACTGCTAAAAATCTGAAGCCCACTCTTGTCTCCTGGCAATGTAAGCTATAATAGAGCCCTAATGGATCACCGTACCGTATCATCCTCCAAAAGTTTTGCCCATAGTGGCATCACTGATTGAATGTGTAACTCACATGCTGGTTTCTGACAGGTATGGGTATTTTGGCAAAGAGGAGTTGGAGGTGGTCAACCTGCTGTTTTGTTCTGTGTCAGGCTGTCTGACAGATGGACAGTTATACATATCTTTATCTGGAGAGGAAATGGTGTCCATCAACAGTAGAGACATGATGGGCATCCACATGCTTCAGAAGGATGGTGTGGAGGTAACCTATTAATGGACCTAGCTTTCATTGTGATCATTTTGTTAGGGCAATCTGACAGGCATGCACTCTATCCAATCACTTTCTTTCTTGGCTGGCACTGGGGTGTGGCTTGGTTTCTGAAGATTGCCGTGAAACTCACCCGTGAGGGACAGAGTGAAGGAATGAGGGGAAGAGCGTGTTTTCTTTGAAGATGGTTACCTTTGTAATCGCCTCTACTTGGCATGACGGTTAAATTTAGTCAGCATTTTCTTTTTCTTTTGTCTTTTTTTTTTTCGTGGGGATCCCATAAAACCAAAACTGAACAGAAAGGAAGAAGAAAAGACTTGGGTTGATCCTCAGAGCCAGATTGTGGGAGCTGGTTGTAATCAGTGAGTCTCCATACCAGGTAGCACCTCCTGTGCCAGCCTCTCTCTCTCTTTTCTCTGTTTTCATTTGATTCTCGCCCGCTCTTTATGTTCGACAAACTGCTAGAGGTTAAGTTAAAAAAAAAAAAAAAAATTAAACACTTCACAAACTCGGTTTCTCATAACAACTGAAATATTTTTAGATTTTTTTTTCCAACTGTACAGTGTTGTAACACAAATGATATGATACATGAAGTGTTGTAAACTTGTTACTGAGTCAAGGCGACTGTCCTTGTAAATAGTTAATGTGTGATTTCCTAATCCCATCCAGGTGATTCTGATCTCCTCAAAAGAGGATCCCGTGTCCAAAACTCTGGCAGACAAACTTGCTGGGCATGCAGGCTGCAAAGTGATGCATGGGGTGGAACAACGGCAAGCTGTAGTGGAGCGTCTCATGAAAGAGAGAGGGCTGGTATGGAAGAAGGTGGCCTACCTGGGTGAGTATCATGGACTGTAGGCAATTCTGGATACATGTGCAGTTTTCTCACTTTTATCAGAACAAGGCTGGATTTAACAAACGATTTCTTGGAATGTACAAGTTTCAGACTTGTAGTATACACAACACAATGACAACACAATTCCACACACCAAACCAGGGATCACTAGGAGTATTTATACACAAAAGAAAGAGGACAAGCTTAACCAAAGTTAAGTGAGGGGTCAGGAAGTGCATATACAAATCTAACATAAAATGACCCGCAGACTGAGAGAGAGAGAACAAGGGCATGGCAGTGAGTCCTCAGCGGTGTCAGTGAAAGATAAGACGCTCATTAACTGGTCCAGCGGCGAATTTAGCTTGTGTAGCGCCCTTAGCGTGAACGTGGGCAAGAACATATTTTCGGCGTCTAGGGTAGCCTACTTTAGATGGAATTACAAAGCAGTTGTTCTTTACAATCAAGTCATCTCTGTTGGTCATTCGGATTTCCCAAAGCAACAAAATATACTGCACAGCCAGTGTGCACTTCACCCTTCTTCTTAAACGTTATCACATTGTGTACCTTGTGATGTAGACGTAAGATTGGCTGGTGGTACGGAGTGACACCATAACCACGAGTCAACTTGCCCATGCCGCCCATGCCTAAATCCACCCCTGAATCCACCCCTGAACTGGTCTTACAGTCAAGCTGTCGTGAACTTGTTCTGTAAAGTTCCTTTGACATCCATTTGGATGTTTGTTGAAGGCAGTATTTCCAAACTGTTGTTCAGTACTAAAGTTGACTCCATCATGAAAACATTTTTTGAGCCAGAATAGTTTCTTATTTATTTGGGTCTTTAAGCAAACATTCAGCTCAGAACATTACACATTATTACAATGTCACTATGCTATGGTTTGTAATTTAGCATGATATATATATACACTTGAATTAGAATAGCATTGTCACTGACATTTGACCAAAAACCTAAGGTTGAATAATACTCTTCCATCAACTCTGTCCTCAGGCACTGATATACTGGATGTGAGTTGTTTAAACCTGGCTGGGCTGAGTGCAGCACCAGGTGATGCCCCTGCAGAGGCTCTCAACGCAGCTAAGTACAACTGTCGTAGCCCTGCAGGAAGAGGGGCGGTCCGTGAGTTTACTGAACATATCCTGTTACTGAAGAAGAAAGCCAAGTCCAAGATGGACCAAGACCGCATTGACCGAATGTCTTTCTAGCTCAAAATCAGTTAGAAAGATTTCTCATATATAGGTCTCATCTGAGACCTTGTTACTAAGATAAAGCCAGAAAACTTTGATCACATATATATTTGCTACAAATGGTATATATAGCAAATATTTTGATTGCTTTCTTAACCCAAGTCGAAATACAAGAAGTCTAGGTTGTCATTCCAGGGGTGTTAGATAAATCAGATATTGAAATCTATTTTGCCATTGCTACATCTTTTCAGACATTCCCATTTAATCAGAGTTTCCATTTTGGGTGCAAACAGTTAGAAGTCATGCCTCCGTAATCTTGAGAACACAGAAGAACTTGAATGAAATAAGGGATAATACTTGTCTTATCAATGTGCTTGAAGAGCAGCAGATACATACATGTACCTTGGAAATTGAACTAGTGTGATTAATGTTGGTCATTAATGTCTCAGGGTATCTATTATCACTTTACGGTTTATTTATGGATGAGGGTTCAGGTTAATCTTTATGTGATTAGATAATGGGATTTTTATCTCTCTGCTTTGGAGCGCTGTCAATGAAAAGTGATTGAATGATGTATATGTTTTCCCAATAAAACCACAGAGGGTTAGCACACCTGCATATTTGTGGTGGTCCTTATTTATTGTGTCATTGTCATTGGCCACAATTTGAAACTACCCCTCCGTTCCAAAAGAGGAAAAAATACAACGTTGAAAATGAGAGGAATCCAGTCAGAATTTGTGAGTGCTTTCCAGTGTTGGTTCTGATAGAACAAGAGTTTCTTGTAGCCATTATCAGTCTCATATGTCATTAGGCACTAATTGTGAACAGATGTGATAAGATTCTAATGCTAAAGAACTCAAAATAATCATGCCTGGAGGGATTACTGAAAAAAAAAAAAAATTCACATTCTCTGTGCCCTCTCTGTGTATAATTTTGTTTCTACAACTATGTTAAAAATGTATTTCTTTAGATGCATCACAGTATTCTCCTTTCTGGCATTTTGTACTTACTAGCCCTCTTAATTGAATCAAGACTTATTACAATCTGTTTTGTAATTGTTCATTCAGTCATTTCCTAAGTTGCTTATCCAAATTAGGGTCGTGGGGTGTGCTGGAGCCTACCCCAGGGGTTTTGAGTGATCATTGCTCTTCCAGCTTTATCAGGGGTTAAATATGTGCTAAACTTTTGCATGAAACTGGCTTTTCTCTCCAGCTTTCATTGCTTCCCCAGGGGATCTCACACAACTCTTATTCAAATGACACTACTCAAGCGGACACCCACATATCATCTCACATCTGTTTGGATGTCTTAGACTTCCAGCCACGATATCCAGTCGTCATCTCTCAAATTTTACAAAGAGAAGAGAGAATTCCTCTTCATTTCGGGAAAAGTCTGTCTTCTCTGAATCACACTGAACAACACTGGTTTGAATAAATCACCTTGAGTCTTAGAAATACTGCACGTCAGCGGTGTCTCGCCCTCTCTCACCACAGCAATAGCGAGCCCTTTTCTCTCCGAGGACAATTTTGTCGTTTAAATAATTCGCCATATTAAACGTCAGACTATCCTGAAGAACCGTAGCAAGTAAAGAGACAACAATATTACAGAAACAAAAGTTCAGCCAAAAATCTTTTTGGCACATCTGTAACGGCCACTCTGATGCCATCACTTCCAAGCAAAAAAATACGCCCAACCTCCAGCTCGCATGTAAGTGACTGTTTTTGCTTTCTCCTGAAGACACACACTGCTCATATTGAGAATGCATGACTGATATAAAGTTATCCAAAAAGATATAAGAATATGAAAATGTTGCTCATCCAGGACAGGAAGAGAAAACCCAATCCATGACACTTCTGCAATTTATTGTAATTCAGTTTTATTAAGCGTTGATATCATCCAATAGTAGTAGCTTACCAGTAAATAAAGACATTGTTTTCACAGGTTATTCAGCCCTTTAGGCAGTTATACATCAGTATCACTGTGTGTTTGATCAGGTAGTGCAAGCTGTCTGACCTACTATGGGCTTCACGATCTTTAACCTTTGTGCACTTGTCTATGTTGTCTAGTTGGCACTTTGTAACACTTAATAATTGTTTAAAGCAAATTGGAGGGAATTTTTTAGCCCAAACTCCTTGTATAGGTCTTTATGGACCCTGACCCTGTCAGTCTTAACATCTTGTTCTTGTTGGCTATTGGACTTGTCATAACTTCAAGTGATGCAGTCTGCATCAGAGCTGCAAAGTCATTGTGTGTGTGTGTGTGTGTTTGGAATCAGAGTATGGAGGATTTAATTAGCATTTAATGTTTTTTTCAGACATGGTTTCATGTCAAGGTCTCCTGATCACACTGTCAGAGTATTAAAACTACAAAATACGTGTCACACATGTAATAAAATGCACAATAATGAAGTACTTCATGAGAGAGGCATTGTGTGAAGACAGCAAGTGTATGCTTGAGCCTTACTTTACACTAATATATATTTCTGTTAGTATTATTTGGCAGATCATCCCAGTTATCGAAAGAGCCTGGACTGAGGTCTCTGATTCTGGCACAGTGTTCCTCTACACAGTCATATACAAGACTGAATGCCCCAGAGGTCCAGTACCTGTGAATACACAAAAAATCAGCTCCAGAAATCAAACTAATGCTCTATCTGTCTAATTTTTTAAAAAAGAACAAACTGTTTGAATACTAAACAGTATGCCCTTTAATACTGGACTGACTTAGGGCTGGGACAGTGTGGCCAGAAGTCAGAACATCTGATAGTGGTCTAATCTAAATTTTGGTCAGTTTGCTCTCTTCAACTTTGGAGCCCCATAATTCCTTACACTTTGTAGTAGAGAAAGTGTTTGTTTAGCTACAGATTTGTGTTGTCTCACATTATATATATATATACAGTGTATACAGTGTCTATATATATGTGTCCTCTCATCCCTTGCTGGGCTGGGCTTCGCGGGTTCTGCACTCGCATGGTTCAAGTCCTATCTGTCTGACCGCTCCTACCAGGTCTCTTGGAGGGAATCGGTCTCCTCCACCCGCACTCTACACACAGGTGTCCCACAAGGGTCAGTACTTGGTCCACTCCTCTTCTCCCTCTACACCAGATCACTTGGCCAGGTTATCTCCACCCATGGCCTCTCTTACCACTGCTACGCTGATGACACACAGCTGTTCTTCTCCTTCCCCCCCTCTGACTCCCAGGTTCAACCTCGCATCGCAGCCTGCCTAGCTGACATTGCCTCCTGGATGTCTGCTAACCATCTCAAACTTAACCCGGAGAAAACAGAGCTCCTGTTTTTTCCTGCTAAGAACTCCCCAGCGATCGACAATACAATCACCATCGAGGGATCTGCGGTGTTTCCCACCTCAGCAGCCAAAAACCTTGGCGTCACCCTCGACAACCAGCTGACATACTCCGGGCACATCGCAGCAGTCACACGATCCTGCAGATTCGCCCTATACAACATCAGGAGAATCCGCCCTTTCCTCACGCAACAGGCAACCCAGCTCCTAGTCCAAGCGCTTGTCATCTCCCGCCTGGACTACTGCAACGTTCTACTGGCTGGCTTGCCGGCCTGCGCCATCAGGCCGCTCCAGCTCGTGCAGAACGCCGCTGCACGCCTGGTATTCAACCTCCCTAAGCACTCTCATGTCACTCCGCTGCTTACTGCACTCCACTGGCTTCCGGTAGCAGCCCGCATCCAGTTCAAGACACTGGTGCTGGCCTACCAGGCCACAAGAGGCTCTGCCCCATCATACCTTCAGTCTCTTATAACGCCTTACACCCCAACTAGGACCCTCCGCTCCACGTCCTCCGGACAACTGACGGTCCCCTCACTCCGGGAACCCGGCAGCCGCTCCTCCCGACCACGCCTCTTCTCTGCCATTGCCCCGAGGTGGTGGAACGACCTCCCCCATGCAGTCAAGACTGCGGAGTCTCTTACCATCTTCCGCAGGAAACTGAAAACCCACCTCTTTAGAACACACCTGTCCCCCAATGCCTAACCTCCCTTCCCTAGAGAAAAAAAAAAAAAAAAAAAAAAAAAAAAAAAAAAAAAAACCTTTGTCTTGTATTTCTGTTTGTAAAAGTATTCCAGGGGCGCAATGCGAAAGGGCAATTTGACGCTCAGTCTTATTATGATCTCTGTTGAAGGTATTAGAAATCCGACTGATGCACCAATTGTAAGTCGCTTTGGTAAAAAGCGTCTGCCAAATAACTAAATTGTAAATTGTATATATATATATATATATACACACACACACACACATATATGTATATATATATATATATATACACACATAGACTGGAGGTGTTCTAGAAATCAGTATTTTAGCAGCATATACTCAGCGACTTAAACCATTTGTGCAAATACATTTCCATTTACACACAAAAGTACACTGCCAGTACAAATGGTTGAATATAGTCCCTACTGCAGTATGGCTGTCCCAGTATGGGGGTCCTTCATCCACAGGCTGAACACTGTGTTTTTTTGTTTTTTTTTGTACAAGAATGGTTTGTTTGTTTGTTTATTTATTTAACAAAATTGTAAATTGGATGGTGTTTTAGAGTCAGGTTCTAAGTTAAATTTGAAAGCTATAGGTGATCATAAAACACACTTTACACTTTACATTTAACACTTTGTAGCAGACTGTGCAGGAGTGAATTAGACTCTTTTCTGCCATCTACTGGCTTTTTTGGATAATGCAATAACTTTGTTGCTAAAGTTAGTTTGAAGATGTCACATAGATAGATAGATAGATAGATAGATAGATAGATAGATAGATAGATAGATAGATAGATAGATAGATAGACAGATAGATAGATAGATAGATAGATAGATAGATAGATAGATAGATAGATAGATAGATAGATAGATAGATAGAAAAAAATGAGAAATGTTAACAGCAAAAATAAATTGTATAAAAATGTGTTTTATTAGGCCTTCCAGGTGAACAGGGGTTTTACTCCAGAAGATTCACTCAGACCATGGAGACAGTTATGATATGAATTTTCATATGAGGGTCTGCTTTGCCGGGCGGTGAATCTGCATGGCACAGGGCAGGTCACACAGATACCTACAGTTTTGGCTACTGAGCTCCTTAAACACATAATAATAATGTGCAGTCTAACAATATTGTTAGACTGCACACACCATACACAGAAACATGTCTGAGAATATTATCCAGCACTGTGTGTGTCTATGATGTCTGTGTTGAATTTTATTCTTCTTTTATAGCTGCATTCACCACAGGCCTAAACCCACAGTGAGCCTGGGTCATCCTTTGCACAGTGACATGTGTCTCCCTCTAGTGGTACACAAGAACATGACCTGACAGTTATTGGACTTTTGTGTTCATTTGTAAATGTGGATAAATTGATAGTTCAGGCATCAGGCTTTTTTCCCTCTCTGATTAAACGATGAATTTAACAGGGTTTTTCCTGTTCTTTGAAAAAATGAAAAAGAAAAGATTGATGTAGCTGGAACCAATACTTCTACAACAGATAGCTGTTAGATAGATCTTCTTCTTCTTCTTCTTCTTCTTCTTCTTCTTCTTCTTCTTCTTCTTCTTCATTACATCCACTTTGACCATCCAAATTTACCATAAACTGATTAGAGGCACCACACAATTGGTTTTTCATTTTCAACTACTGTAAACGAAAACTTGACATTTTTCATGCACGTGTGGCATGTACACAAGACGCCTTGTCATTAGTTAGTCACACTACAAATTTACTACAATAGTTTTGTTCACAGTGACACTTCAGGTTAATCCTGTATCATCACTGCAGATTTTCATATGTTTATTGAGCCAGGGTGTAAAGGGCAAGGCAAAAAATGTTAATAATATCTATTTGGCCAGATGTATTTCTGTCTTTTTTTCCAATTACATTTACAGACTTACTCCTTGTGTTAGCACATAGTCTTATTTATGCAGCAAATAGTAATGCATGCCTGCTCTCTTCACAAATTTGCTGATTAAACATTAAATCTAACGTTGGTTGTATGTAACAGGATCTCTTCACTGAGTTGTTAAACTTTGAACTATGGTTTAGATTTCATGTCAGCAGAAGAATTGGCATTTTATTTTCAGATACGTGATCACCAAAGCATGCAATAAGTATCAAATACTAAGCCATAGGCAGGGTTAAACATGGGTGGTGCGCAGGTGCGCGTGCCACAATAAACGATGCGCAGCATGTATTACCATAAGAAGCGCTTTTGCGCACCAACATTTTTGGCATTTTTGGGACAGTTATCTACGAAAATTGAATTTCTCCACGCGTCACTGGTAAGGTAGCCATTATGACAAATGTGTTAATGTTAATCATGAGCTGGTAATTGTGTAACTTGTAGCCTTTGTTCTTGATTAACTGGATTTGTTTGTTGTTGTTGTGGTTGTTGTTTTTTCAAGTTAACAAAGTTAGCTCCAGCGAGTAGTTAACGTTATATCTACGTCTATATCTTTAGGTTATAGCAGTGGCGTGGCCGGAGATTTATTTTCGGACGGCCCTCGAAAAAAAATGGGCGGGCACGCCTTTCACTCACGGTCCATCATTAACCCACATTCTTTGTAACCTACTGCTGGACTGAATGACAGACGCCAGGTATCGCGTACTCAGTAACGAAGCAACTCCAATCTTCCGTTCTTTGTTTGCATGGAAACGGAATATGGAGTAAACCATGAAATAGCCTACTGGCGCATTTTTATTCATCAAGCACACTTTAACCAGAAGTAGCGTAAAACGCATGCCCTGTCATAACAAACGCACAGTGTAATGCTGTCACAATAATACCTGGGTTTCCATCCAACTATTTAATGCATATTGAAGGTTAAACTTCACGCCAAATCTTTTAAGGCGCATAACAAATTTATTCGCCGGAAAGAGGTTATTAGCGTAGGGTAAAATGATACTGGTTGGTGGAAACAGATTTTTATTTCCGTTGAAGTTGCCTTAGACGAGTTTTAAACTCACAGCTGTTCGCAACTCCTCCCGAGGTGAGGACAGTGTACATTTTTAATCCGCATAACACAGCTGATGGAAACGCGCACGGACATTTCCTTAGCCGAATTTTCATGAATGCGCTTACAGTACGCGAATGTGTTGCGTGGAAAACAAGCTGCTACATCCTGTTGAAGGTTTTCACCGATGGAACTATAAAGTCATATAACAAGTCAAACCTGTTAATTGACTAATACAGATGTCAGTCAAACCCATCAAGCATTACAGAAATAAAAAAAATTATAACACATTTTCTTTATTTCAGGAGTGTTTGAGAGGATGTTTTAGTAATATTATCAAGGTGGATGGGGGGTGTCTGTGCATGTTTTGGGCGGGCCTAGGGCTGTCAGGCCTGTCTGTTGGTTACTCACCTGTCGTGCAGTGTAAAAGGTGAGCACCAAGCAACATCTTCAGGTGTTCCTTTGAGAACCAGACCAAAAATGTTATGTGAACCCCTGACCACGGGGGTGGTAAAGTAGTGTGTGTGCACACTCACCGCAGCGGCACTTGAAAGGCAAATCCTTACGTTGATATGCATGTTCATGAGGTGCTGTCAGAGGCCTTGATGGCATCACGATCACAGGTTTCTTTCTTACTTTTTATTTCTTTTTTTCTAAATATATATTTCTTTGCTCAAAAACCCAACACAGTAGCGTTGAACTCCAGCTGTCTGCCTGCCACTGTAGACCTGTCTAAACATCGACCACCCCTTTTCAACAGCTCTCCACAATTATACAGTTCCATTGTTTCAACACAGAGACCACTCTCAGTCACCAATCACACATCACCAGGATGTGGAGAGAGAGAGAAAGAGAGAGAGAGAGAGAGGGAGAGAGAGAGAGAGAGAGAGAGAGAGAGAGAGAGAGAGAGAGAGAGAGAGAGAGAAATTCCCACTTACTTATTTACTTTATGCCACTGAGGAAAACGTCACCCTCTTATGTACTACGTACTTGGACAACATAACTAATAAAGCATTTACATTACATGCTGAAAGATATGAATGCACTTGCTTTCTGATGGTGATGATTCCTACCTGACATAGTGAATCCCGTATCAGCTGCGCCTATGCCTGTTTTTCGGATTGTGTTTTTGCCTAGTGTTTTTTGGAACCTCTGCCTGGTTTTTCTGACTCTCTGTGCCTGATTTTCTCTGCCTGTTTTTGACTTCAGCTTTTGTCTCTGCCCACCAGTACCATCACTGTGATTTTGTCTTTTGGATTTTTTTTGGAAAGTAAGGAGTTCATTAAGCATCTGTTAAGTAATGTTCTGTCCTCTGGGTCTGCTTTGGGGTCCTCACTCTACCAGGCCTCACTGGTCCTAACACCTTTAGCTGGTATAGTGAAAATGGTTACAATGTTTCCGTTAGATTATATGCCTTTATGTTGTCTTGGAGTAACTAGGAAACTTCTGTACACATGGATCAGGGGCAAAGCACTTGCAACTAGGTTGTCCAGTCAGATCGTCAAGGAAATTTCAATTAAATTGCAGGGACTTGGACCCTACACGGCACTTGAGTTTAGCCGCAAACCCAGAGGGCTGTCAGAAATCGACAGATGGAAAGCAACGGAACCTGTATGCAGGCCCTGTGGTGCTTAGGGACAGCATTCATTCCTGTTGAGTTGTATGACCACTTCATGTTGTTCTCTGTAGCAATGCATCTGCTTTTATCTCCTGTCAGTCGCCTCCACAGCTCTAGCCCTACACCAGTGTCCACCCTTCGCCCTACCCATCAGACCATGACTTCCAGTTCACTCCCCAGTCCCACACATATTTACAACCTCCCCAGCACCTGGAGTCTGTTGGATTTTTGTCTCCTACACTCAATTCCTTCCAGGCGTTATATCCTGAAGGTATGTTTTGGAAAAGGGAGTTTAATCACATCGTAATTGTAATTTTAAACACCAAATGATAAATAAAGGCTGCATTCTTGCATCTTTGCACGGAGGGAGAGCTTCACAGGACTTTGATCTGTTCTTCTCTAACTAGTTTAGAGAACTGTAAGGTTCTTATGCCCAAATTGGCATCACATCAGAACATTTCTTTAAAACCAATAGAAATTTAACAAATACCTTGCAAAAACCCAAAATTCAAACGATTCCACACTTATCTTGAGTGGCAGCAAGATAAAAAAAAATGGTGAACATCTGCAGCTTGAGCTGTGGTCCTAAAGCTGTGCAGAGGTCAACTCAGCTCAGGCAAATAACACTTGTATTTCTAATGTTAAGTACAAGGCAACACTGGTTACAGCAACAGAATATCATTCAAAGATTAAGGTTTGAACCCTTGGAAATAATGCGAAGATGTCAATGGTTTTTAAAGGTTGATTTCACATAGACTGTCCTGTTTATAATTATCCAGTAGTTCTAAATTTTCTTATTTTTTTCAGTAGATGTTGCCTTGCAGAAATTAATTACCAGAGAGGTGAAGGACCTCCGTGAGGAGTTTAGAGCTTTCCGCCAGTCCTGCAGCCCAGAACCTCAGGATGTTGAGGTTTTACCTGTGGGTTTGCCTCTGCACAATATGGAGGAGCTGGACTGTGCAGAGGCAACACTGCAGTCACAGGAAGCCAAGAAAACGATGGTAATTACTTAAGGGTTATGATACTTCTTATTTAAAACTTCAGTCTCACTGATCTGCCCAATTTGGTTAAACTGCCTAATCTGCTGGAACACACAGGTTATCTGTGTTGCACCTGAATCCCATCTCATGGTAGGATGCAAAAAAACATTCCAATGGTTTCAGTACATCTCATGCCAAAACTGCTGTTGTTTTGTTGAATCTTTATCAATCTCAGGCAAGTTCAGCCATGAAAATTGGCAGCCCTGCACAGATCAACATCTCATTACATCATCTTTGAACATGGTTGGTGAAACAGGCCAAACCCTCTTAATCATATCAACACACACACACACTCTCTCCCTCTCTCTCTCACACACACACACACACACACACACACTTAACATCACTTAAAATAGTTCTGGTTTTTATATTAATAGGTGAGATGCTTCTCTGTAATTGGAGGGACCACCCTGGAGGTGCGAGTCCGCCGCATGTTATGCTATGCCCTCACAGACCAGCTAGTGTCTGGCCTTAACTGGGCTGGAAAGACACTAACCTTAATAGTATGTGAGGAAAAGATAAATATGAACTCATGACAGACCATAAAACGAATAAAATAGATAGGTATATCAAATGCATCTTAAGTTGCACCAGTGTTTAGACGAAGATTGGTTACTTATATATGATTTGATTTGGTATACAAAGAACCCACAAATCCATTAACATACCAAGAAAAATATTGTATATTCTTTGGACTGTTTCAGCCTCTGAAGGGAAGAGTTTCATGCAAATACAAACAGGTTCAACCACAAGTACAAACAAGTCTTCTCCCCGTCAGCAATTTACATCTTTATTCACACACACACACACATACACACACACACACACACACACACACACGCACACAAAAAAAACACATAATTTCTGCTTTTTGTTTTAATTGTACCCTGTGTGTAAACAACAATAATACATTTTTCCTTAAAAATGATTTCATTTCTATTGCTCTTGTGCAACTTCCACAAAGACTGTAAAAAACTGTAAAAGTCCCACTGGTCAATATTTCTGTGTGTGTGTGTGTGTGTGAGTGTCTACAGATTCTATTGAAAGGATTCTACTGAAATGCATCTCATTCATATTAAACACCCTATTAGTGTAAACACAATTTAAAAGACCTTGTCAAATACAGCTTGTGAAATGTTTCAAGGAGTTTCCTTTTATCTTTGCATCTGATCTCTTTCAACCAGCATAATGATGCCAGTTTCCATTTTTATCGGCTCCAAACCCAAACACATTCACCTAAGACAAAGAGAGAAAAGCAATCAGGTTGTGTGGTTACAAAAATCACCTTGACAAGACACATGTCACAAAATTGAATATTGAATATTGAATATATATTGAATATATATATATATGTCACAATGAATATTCATGTAGGCCTGCTGTGTGTGAAAGAAATGAAATACAAGTTGGCATTCTGTAACGATATTAAAACTGTTATGCTAATTGTTGTCTGGGGGGGGGGGGGGTGTTAACTAATTATTTGACAGAAAAATTGTTTTACCTCACTACAGATATGCAGAGCCAACACCAGAGTGAGGAAGCCATTGACGTCATTGCCGACGGTGATAAGCGGCGTACCATAATTATGCAGGAATAATTCTACCCTTAAAACACAGTTGTGAGAGGCAGTAATAACTAGATGAAAGTACAGACTTGGGGCTTTCCTGCTTATTTACTTTATAAAATTATTGCTGGGAATAAAATCTTTATTCAACTCCCGTTAAATTTTTCATTGTGTCTCCGTTTTTGCTCTAGAGATATGCAGAGAAAAAAATGCCTGTGTTTCCCATAAAGACATTTATAATTCTAAAGGTGAGTTTTTTACTTTTCCTCTGGAAAAAAAAGACACCATGCATGCAGGGGAAAATCCTTTCTTTATGCTCTAAGTAAAGGAAAAACTAAATCTATAGCAAAACGGCAGAGACGAAACGACGTCAGACTCCAAAGGGTTAAAACTGAATTTTAAATGATGGTTTACAATGATGTAATCATGACATTTATAATGCAGGCAGCAGGTTACTGAAATGTGGTTAGCCTACCTGCCACCAACTATAAACCTCTTTGCTGAACGCACTATTGTTCCTGGTCAGCAGTGGTTCAATGAACAGCTTGTGCCGCTGAATGAACCAGGGGTCATCATCCTCATTACTCATGCAGAAACTGCATGCACATTGTTTATTTCTTTGCAAAGAATGAAGTTGTTGTTCCCATATGTGTACAAGAGTGTGGCAAAGGCAACTGCAAGTGACATAAAAATGACTCTACGCATACGGATCATATTCTTGTTGTTGGATGCACACTGTATCACCAGAACCGGTTTAATATCAAATAGATACATCTTTGTGATGTTTCTGTTGAAGAGGAAAAAACACATGAATATTGTGGCGCTCTGACTTTTTAGCCTGCATAAATAAGATAAAGAATGAGACAACTCTGGAAAAACCTGTTCTACTCTTCATAGGAAAATAGAGCGTAAGTTATGTTGATGAGGGTTATGTTGATGTTTTCAACCACCCTTTTTACCCCTAAAGTAAATTTGGCATTGATTCTAATGGACATGGTGTGGCCAGCTGTAAGCACTGAATTTAAGTCAGTGTAAAGTTCTCTCTCTCTCTCTCTCTCTCTCTCTCTCTCTCTCACGAAGTATATAATTAGACATTTAGCTTACTGTTGAAACGTTCTTTGAAGTTTCCCACCTGGATTACGATGGTTGTCAGTCTAGATCTTATGTTACATCCAAACATAGTTTTGGAACTTCAAAATTATTATGTTGTAAGCAAATGTTCAGCCCATTCAGCTTCAGTTCAGCAGGAATAGATATGTGTTGATTTTCTTTACTCAGCATCACAAGTGTAGAGACAAGACATTTACTGTTGTTGTTTCCAACATTTGCATATGTAATGCATATTGAAGTTATTTTTCAACGATTGGCATATACAGTGTTACAGTGTACAGTGCTGTTTCAGAAATTTTCATTACGCTCAGCACTGGGGTGAGATTATTTAATACAAATTTTTTTTCACTTTTTGTAATATCTTTTGGTTAATTTTAAATGTGCCTGTCCCTCCTGCCCCAAACACACCAAACACATACATAACAAGATAAACACGTTGCAATAAAATATCACCTGAGGTTAATTGTTATGTACATTTCTTGTCTGCAAAAGAGAATGTAATAGATACACACATGGTTTGAATTAATATCTGATTTCATGACTTACCACTCAGTCTCAGCTATCTGTTAATGATGATGTATATTTAAACTCAAACACAGTTTACTTCTCGAAAGCTACCAGTGCATTCGTTGAAAAGTGACAGGAGCATGAGGCTCTCTGTTAATAGAAAAAAATATTAGTATTCATGAGAATGACCAAAGATAAGTACCAACAGGGCAGTGTGGGCCAAGTGTGGGTGTCACAAAAAATATGGGTTGGGCCGTAGAAGGATTTTAGTCACCATGTCTGCAGTCATGCAAATTTAAATAATTACACAGTAACATTAATCTGGCCCTCTTGAACATTTCCCGCATCACTGTATAAATAAAAATCTGAATGAACCTGTCTTAACTGTGTGCATAAGGCTCACCTTTTATTTCCTCCAGTGCAGGCCTGAGCAAAGCATTCAGCGTTACAAGGATTTGAAATAAACCAGTTTTATTTTGTCTGTAACTTCATAAACATTGTAATTGGATCAGAAGTTACATAATGCATCTTGTGATCATAGATTTTTATATTAAAATATATTTTTTTTCTGTATTAGACTGTTCTGGTTTCATCTTGCCAGTTTTTAGAATTAGCCTTCACTGACGTCTTGAGGATGTCAGATAACCCATTGGATAAATGGAATTTGATTATGCAGTAGAATTCTATAATTGTAGCAAATGCATGTATAGGTTATGATCTATCTAAGCTTTAGGCTGTAGCTGCCAGTGCTTACCTATCTAAGAGTGAATGGTTGCAACAGACTCTGTAGTTTGGTGGTGAACTGGGCCTATCAGAACTGGGACTTCCCAAGGTGGTGTCGGTGCGGTTCGTTTCAAAGGAGTCTGAGTACGTTTGGAGTGTTCACATAGGTACCAAAAATGCTGACTAATCGCTCTGAGTTCTTTTTGAGGGCTGAAAGGGACCAAGTGTGAAAACACCCTCAAAGATCAGACCTTACAGAAGTTTAACAAGTGAGTAAAGAATGAATGTAGCTTTGTGAGGTTTTTTTTCCCCCCTTTAAATTAGTTAACAAACATGCTTTTAGTAGCTGCTCTTTTTTTCCTGTTATTTTTCTCATCTTTGGTGATTTCTTTGATAAGAACTTTGTGATTTGTATAGCACTGTTTTCAGTGTTGTATACAGAGGCCGTTAATCAATCTCACGAACTGAGAGGAGCCTGGATGCAAGTGCGGGGAGTCATTTCTTGGAATCCAAATTGTAATTCAAATTTTGGTCAATAAACAGGCAGGGAAAATCTCAGAACAATATCATAACCAGGAGTTTGCATGTTCTCCCCGTGTCTTTGTGGATTTCCTCCCGGAGGTCCAGTTTCTTCCCACAGTCCAAAGACATGTAAGTCAGGCAAACTGGAGGTACTAAATTGCCCCTAGGTGTGAATGTGTGTGTGAATATGTTTGACTGTGTGTCTGCTCTGCGATGGACCGGTGAGCTGTCCAGCTTGTTCCCCCGCCTTTCGCCCAGTAAACGCTGAGATAGGCTCCAGCACCCCGCTCGAACCTAATTAGGATAAGCGGCTTAGAAATTGAATGAATGAGTATTATAACCATAACAAGCACATCAAAAGCCTGGGAATTTTGCTTCCTCCATAAACTGATAATTAGTGTATTATTGAAAAAACAGACTGTGAAAAAAGTTGCCACAGATTACTTTAAGGTAAAAAGAGCAAGCGTTCATTCTCTTTTCTGAGGCAGAATAAGTCATTTTGATTTGTTGTTTGTGTTTGTATAATTTAGCTATACCACTTTGTAGGGAGATTAGAGTTAAGACAAGCTGTGAGCTGTCCCCGTTGGAGGACATTTCTTTAAAAGTGTAACTTTTTCACCAAGACCTGATTCTCATGCTTTTCTAACAATCGGATCCTCCTAGTTATAACTATGACTGAGAGGAAAAAGACAAATGTGTACAGAGCAGAACCTGATAGAGTTTATAAGTCTCTTGGCAGAGCTTTGACTGGATGGCCGTTTAAATGGTTTATTGCGCAAGAAGATTAGAGGACCGAAAAAAATCAGCACACACAAAAAAAAAACCCTTGGCATGAAAACATTTCATTGTCCGCACAAGTCAGACCTCTGTAAAGGGCGTGTCATGTACAGGTCTAAAAATGCACCACACGCATCAAAGCTGAGGAAAAATGTGCTGTGAGTCATTGGGTGTCTGCCCTCTCGACAATTACATACTCTAATTTACAGCACAGGACAGACAGTATTTGGTTGTTCACTCTGTGGCTGTCCCTGGCCTGAGAACCAGATGAGCCCTTGTGGCATCATCTTGGGATAGAGGGAGATGCCTGTTGAGGTAATATCAACTGGAAAGGGCATCACAAGGCACTTCAATTTCACAAGTGGCCAAAACAGGAAAACAGCAGTAATTCGGTTCCATCACGATGTAGATGGGAGACCCCATCTCGGTATCACTTCCCTCATCAGTAGAGGTGTTGCTAGGATGTCATCTTTGGGTGGGCATTTGGATTATTTGGGTGGGCAACAACAAAAATGGGGGTGGATGGGGGTGGGGGGATACAATTACAGCTTCCAATTTTTGTAGAAGGGCCTGGGGCCATTACCCTGAGGAAAAAGCACATCAATATTGTTTCACTCAGTCTTTTTGCCTCCATAAATAAAATAAAGAATGAGACAACAAAAGAAACTTCTTCCATTCTTCCGAAGAAAATAAAGTGTACATTACGATGATGAGAGTTATGTTGATGTTCTGTTAAGGCAGAACATAATTTCAACCACCCCTTTTGCCCCTAAACTAAATTGAGCATGCGATCCCACTGGACATGTCATCATGTTTTTGTCATTGTAAACTCGAGTTAAGTTCTCACTCTATCACATAATATAACATCAGATTTTTCTCAGTTATAGCTTACTGTCGAAACATTCTTTAGAGTTGCCTGCCTGGATTACTTTGGTTCCTTATCTGGATTACGTTGGTAGCTTTAGAACTTTAAAATCATTATGCTAAAGGAAAATATTCAACCTACTGAACTTTGATTCAGTACGAATATACATGTACTGATTTTTTATTTACTCAGTACCACAAGTGTAAAGGAAACAAATTCACTAATGCGCTATTGTTTCCAAGGGAAACATTTCTTTTAATATAGCATTCATTGGTGTATAGTGTTATAACTGCCCTAGACAGGATGCTGTTTCATGATTTCTCAATACATGCAGCACTGAGGTGAAATGACTTACTTTGACACTAGTGTTCAAAGAGCATTTACTTGTATCAAAAATAGTTGTGTGTAGATTATGTCAGCAGAGTGAGAGTTACACTTAATACGAATACACTTTGCTTTGGATTAATATTTTATGCTTTTCAGTTTTTTGATATTTTCTTTTTTGTACCTTTTGTACTATTGTTTGGTTAATTTATAGTGCAACTGCCCCCCCTCCCCCAAAACACACACACACACACAACACAGAGCACAAGACAAAGATTTCCTTTTTTAACAAGTTACAATAAAATATTGCCAAATATTCATTGTTATTATGCACATTACTTGTCTTCAAAGGAGAATGTCATAAATGCAAACATGGTTTGAAAAAATATTTTGATTTTGTGACTTACCGCTCAGTGTGGGACATCTGTTAATGATGAGGTGTGTTTAATGTTTACAACCTTACTTTTTGAAAGCTACTTGTAGATACGATCAGTGTATTGGGTGAAAAGAGCATCATGTTCTGCTGCCCAATAACATTGCACAATATGTCATTGCACAATATGTTATTGCACAATAACATTATTCTCAACCTTTTGAGCATTTTCACATGATTGAACATACAAAAACATGAACAAACCAGTCTTAACTGAACGCGTAAAGTTCAGCAACTAATCCCCTCGGTGCAGGCCTGACAGGAGCATTCAGTGCTACAAGACACAATTTTCTTGTGTAATTAGCGAAGAGTGGGTTGTGAAAGACACTGATCCAGGACACATAGTTAAACTGGTTAACCAACCGTCATTTGAATTTCCATGACTACAAACAGCCTGACTAAAATTTTGATCGTGACCTGGTGATGGCCCAACCACACTTTCTGCAACACCCACATTCGGCCCAAACTGCCCTGTTGATATTTATCTTGGGTCATCCTCATGAATACTAATATTTTTAAAGCATTAACTGAGAACATGATGCTCCTGTCTCTTTTCGCCCAATGTACTGTTCGTGTTTACAGGTAGCTTTCAAAAAGTAAGCTTGTAGAAATTAAGCACACCTCATCATTAACAGATATCCCAGACTGAGTGGTAAGTCACAAAATCAAAATATTCTCTCAAACAATGTTTGTATTTATGACATTCTCCTTTGGAGACAAGAAATGTGCATAATAACAATGAATATTTGGCAATATTTTATTGTAACTTGTTAAAAAAGGAAATCTTTATCTTGTTGTGTGTGTATGTGTGTGTGTGTGTGTGTGTGTGTGTGTGTGTGTGTGTGTGTGTGTGTCTTGGGGGAGGCGGGACAGTTGCAGTATAAATTAACCAAACAATAGTACAAAAGGTACAAAAAAGGAAATACCATAAAACTGAAAAGCATAAAATATTAGCCCACAGCAAAGTGTATTTGTATTAAGTATAACTCTCACTCTGCTGACATAATAGTTGAACACACAAAGACATGAACAAACCTGTTTTAACTGGACGCGTCAAGTTCAACATCTAATTCTCTCAGTGCAGCCCTGACTAGAGCATTCAGTGTTACAAGACTTTGAAATAAACCAACTTCATTTCATCTGTGTGACTTCATATAAATAATGCGATTTCAAACCAAAAAGAATCAAAAGTTACATCATACAGGTTACATCTTACCAGCATAAAATTTAAGTTCAAATAAATTATAAATTTTCTCTTTTGTTGGCCCGTACTGATTTCATCTTGCCATTTTTTATAATTAACATTTTATGTCTTAACTGCAAGATTGTTTCAATAACAGCATAAAAATATCTATTTTTCAATTAAAAAAGCTATTGTAGGCTATGTATAAACCTAGCCTATATCTATACCAGATTTAGCTGGACCATCATTTGGAATTAGAGATGAAACTGACATCTTGTAGGTGTTAGGTAATCCACTGGATAAATGGAGTTTGGTTATGCTGTAGTGTTCTGTAATTGTAGCTAATGCATGTATGCGTTATGTTCTATCGTAGTTTCAGGCTGTAGCAGCCAGTTGTTACCCATTTAGGGGTGAGTGGTTGCAACCAATTGTGTAGTTACGGGAAGAAGAAAAAGGAGCACAGGGTTAAAAGGGTACAAACGAAAATGATTATTTACAAATATATACAACTATTTACAAAAGACACTAAATTGCCTTTAAGTGTGCATGTGTGTGTGAATGTGTTGTCTGTGTGTCTGCCCTGCAATGGACTGGTGACTACGTTAATTGCCATTACACTGTTTGCTGCTGGAAGATAATAAATGATTGCCAATTAGCACTAAAACACAAGAAATATGCATCAAACTGCAGCTGTCACCACAAGCAAGTGCAGATTAGGTGTCAGTGACATGTTACAAAACATATTTAATGAATTATAAAAATGAATGGCTCTATTCAAAATATGTTTTAAACTTACACTTTCTGTTAGGTACACCTTATGTTAAATTGATTAAATTGAGATTGATTTGTAACATAAACGCACCAGTTTGCCAGAAGGTTTTAAAAATAATCACGTAAATGCAAAAATGTGATATAAATAAGTCAAATAAATAAGAATTAAAAGGAAAGCCATAAAAAGACGCATTTTTTTGTTGTTGTTGCACTTTTCAATTTCCTTGAAGAAAACAGAAGGTGAACAAAGAAGGTGTTTCTGGTAAATTTACATACATGTAGATAAAATTTTGTCAGAATAATTACTAAATTGATAACACATGCTTGTTTGTCAGTGATTCTAATATAGGTTAAGAATCAAAACATCACATATTCATTAAAAAAAAAAAGTTGCTATAAAATTTGTCAACAGCAAATTTGGAAATATCTTGCAACAATTTTTTAGTGAAATGGTGGAGGAGTGGAAGACACTACGAATATAAGACACTATAAATACTATGAATGGGGCACTTTGAATATTTGGCCATGCCTTTTGGTCTAGTTAACGCACCTACTGTCCTCCAGGCCTTTGTGAACAATGTGCTGCGTGCCATCCTGGGACGGCTCATCATTGCCAACGTTGATGACATTCTCATGCGTTCGGGTAACATTTCAGGTGCATGTGGCACACGTTCACACATACTGTAGTGACCTCGTCTCCACTCCTCTGATTCAGTGCTCAGCGTCATTGGTCTACCGATTACCGGTCTGATCAGTTCTGTCAATCACTCGTGTTTTCCATCCGGTTTTGTTAATCTGGTGTGCCTTTCAGCGTATATATAAAAACCTTTGTTTTTGTTCTATTGCGTTCATGTGGAACAGACCATAACTGATGTTCGTACTGTGTTCCTGAAACTTTTCCTGTTTGCAAAACATCTGTTACACCAGTTTTGCAACTTGCACCCTATCAGTTTGTCATGTGTCCTGAGCCTTGACATGCTGCTGTGTATCCTGTGCCTGTTTTGTTCCTGCTTTCTGTTGTAAGGGAAATGTGGAGTGCCCCTGTAATGAGAATCGCTCATTCTCACAGACTACGTTGTCCTTTATTACACGATTGTGGGAGTAGCACACCTCAGACACGAAGCACAGGTCTCACTGTGGCTAAGGAATGCGGAGCTTTTTATATGCCGAGACAGGTATCTAAGGACATGTCTGAGGGTTCTAGGATAACCTTTTAGAGGTCAGGAATGAAAACATTTCACTGTCTGCACAAGTCAGACCTCTGTAAAGGGTGTGTCATGTACAGGTCTAAAAATGTACCACACGCATCAAAGCTGGGGAAAAATCTGCTCTGACTAAAGAAGTCATTGAGTGTCCGCACTCTCGACAATTACATACTATAATTTACAGCACAGGACAGACAGTATTTGGTTGTTTACTCTGTGGCTGTCCCTGGCCTGAGAACCAGATGAGCCCTTGTGGCATCATCTTGGGATAGAGGGAGATGCCTGTTGAGGTAATATCAACTGGAAAGGGCATCACAAGGCACTTCAGTTTCACAAGTGGCCAAAAAAGGAAAACAGCAGTAATTCGGTTCCATCACGATGTAGATGGGAGACCCCATCTCGGTATCACAGCAGAAATGTTGCTAGGATGTCATCTTTGGGTGGGCAACAATCAAAATTGGGGGTGGGGGGATACAATTACAACTTCCAATTTTTGTAGAGGGCCCCGGGGCCATTACCCTGTGAGAAAGAAAAAAGAATTCAAGTCTGTAAACTTTAGATTTAGATTTTATGATGAGGCTTTGTACGATGAACAAGGCTAGTGTTTTCAGGGATGCATTTTGAAATTTCTGCAAGTTTGGAACCTTTTTGAATGGTGTAATCAAACAGCCTAATTAAAAATCCCCATCCCCCTGACAGTGCTAACCGAGAAATGAATATCGCTGTGATGTGTCTGTTGAAGAGGAAAAAGCACATCAATATTGTTTCACTCGGCCTTTTTGCCTCCATAAATAAAATAAAGAATGAGACAACAAAAGAAACTTCTTCCATTCTTCCGAAGAAAATAAAGTGTACATTACGATGATGAGAGTTATGTTGATGTTCTGTTAAGGCAGAACATAATTTCAACCACCCCTTTTGCCCCTAAACTAAATTGAGCATGCGATCCCACTGGACATGGCATGACCAACTGTAAGCAATGAACTTTTGTCATTGTAAACTCGAGTTAAGTTCTCACTCTATCAAATAATGTAACATCAGATTTTTCTGAGTTATAGCTTACTATCGAAGCATTCTTTAGAGTTGCCTACCTGGATTACTTTGGTTCCTTATCTGTATTACGCTGGTAGCTTTGGAACTTTAAAATCATTATGCTGAAGGAAAATATTCAACCTATTGAACTCTGATTCAGTAAGAGTACATATGTATTGATTTTTTATTTACTCAGTACCACAAGTGTAAAGGAAACAAATTCACTAATGCGCTATTGTTTCCAAGGGAAACATTTCTTTTAATATAACATTCATTGGTATATAGAGTGTTATAACTGCCCTAGACAGGATGCTGTTTCATGATTTCTCAATACATGCAGCATTGAGGTGAAATGACTTACTTTGACACTAGTGTTCAAAGAGCATTTACTTGTATCAAAAATAGTTGTGTGTAGATTATGTCAGCAGAGTGAGAGTTACACTTTATACGAATACACTTTGCTTTGGGTTAATATTGTATGCTTTTCAGTTTTTTGATATTTTCTTTTTTGTACCTTTTGTACTATTGTTTGGTTAATTTATATTGCAACTGCCCTGCCTCCCCCAAGACACACACACACACACAACACAGAGCACAAGACAAAGATTTCCTTTTTTAACAAGTTACAATAAAATATTGCCAAATATTCATTGTTATTATGCACATTTCTTGTCTTCAAAGGAGAATGTCATAAATACAAACATTGTTTGAGAGAACATTTTGATTTTGTGACTTACCGCTCAGTCTGGGATATCTGTTAATGATGGGGTGTGTTTAATCTTTACAAGTTTACTTTTTGAAAGCTACCTGTAGACACGAACAGTACATTGGGCGAAAAGAGACAGGAGCATCATGTTCTCAGTTAATGCTTTAAAAATATTAGTATTCCTGAGGATGACCCAAGATAAATATCAACAGGACAGTTTGGGCCGAATGTGGGTGTTGCAGAAAGTGTGGTTGGGCCATCACCAGGTCACGATCAAAATTGTAGTCAGGCTGTTTGTAGTCATGGAAATTCAAATGACGGTTGGTTAACCAGTTTAACTATGTGTCCTGGATCAGTGTCTTTCACAACCCACTCTTCGCTAATTGCACAATAACATTATTCTCATCCTTTTGAGCATTTTCACATAGTTGAACATACAAAAACAGGAACAAACCTGTCTTAACTGGACGCGTCAAGTTCAACATCTAATTCCCTCCCTGCAGGCCTGACAAGAGCATTCATTGTTACAAGACTTTGAAATAAACCAACTTCATTTCGTCTGTGTGACTTTTCAAATAATGCGATTCCAAACTGAAAAGAATCAAAAGTTACATCATGCAAGTTACATTTTACCAGCATAAAATTCTCTGTATATTCAAATAAATTACTTACTTTCTATTGTTAACCCGTACTGATTTCATCTTGCCATGTTTTATGATTAACATTATATGCCTTAACTGCAAGATTGTTTCAGTAACAATATAAAAATGATCTATTTTTCAATTAAAAAAGCTTTATTTGGTTCATTATTTCGGTCTCTCTAATAATTTTCAAAAAATCTGTTGGAAATGCTCCAGCTGATGACACCCTTCTTCAGTTTTAGTTTTCCTTTTGTGAACAGTACTCCCTGCCCATTGCTTGCTTAGGCTCCATGCCAAAGGTTTCAAGGCCCTTGGGCCATTCTCATAATATCTCTGTAAAACGAATTTAGTTTTTTTTTTTGTCCAGTTCTTCCTCATATATTTTATTTAATATAAGAGTGGTCAGGGATATCTCTGACCTCTATCTTACAGTCTTTAATTCTATGCCTGTCTGAGTTATAAGTAAAAAAAAAATCATCAATTGTTTGATGCACATCATGACTTGATGAATAGAATGTGAATTGTTTTTCTGTTGGGTGGAAGTGCCTCCATACATTAGTCATTCCCAACTCTATCAACATTGGTTTAGTCATCCTGGCATTAGGAGTAAGCCCTTTTAATGTGCTAGAGGAGTCGACTTTGGGCTTTATCTGGAAATTCCAGCCTCCTCCACATATTAGAACTCCAGAAACAGTGTAAGCAAGCTGGTTTGCTAGCCCGTCCAAAAGCTGCTCAATGCAAAACCCCTCTCCCTAGTGTCTTTCTTGCAAACAAATGGACGGGCTCAGACTGAGTATTGCCACACACAGAGAACCACCAATGACTGCTATGTTCTGATTTTTACAGAGACGTGGCTGAACCCCAACATACCAGATACCACAGTTGAGCTAACAGGCCGCTAACTCCACCGTGCCGTCAGAACACCTGTCTCCGGTAAGAAATCATGTGGCGGATTTTGTGTTTACGTAAACGGAACATGGTATACGAACACGACCACAGTTGATAAATTCTGCTCTGCGGACTTGGTATACCCAATACTTAAGTGTCAACCATTTCACTTGCCCAGGGAATATACAACTGTTGTTGCCATGGCAGTATACATGGCACCACAGGCTAATGCTAAGGCAGCGCTTGGACACATGTATGATGCCATCAGTAAACAACAGAGCACCCTGACAAAGATTTCTGGGGACTTCAACCAAACGAACCTCAGGGTTCCTATTCCCAGATTCTACTAACATGTCAAATGTACAACCAGAGGGAAAAACACCTTAGACCATGTCTATACTGACATAAAGGACACTTACAGGGCCATACCCCGCCCCTACCTTGGACACTCAGACGTCCTCTCTTTGTTTCTTGTCCCAGCACACAAAACCCTTGCTAACAGAGTCATACCGACCAACAGGACAGTTAAAGTTTGGCCAGAGGGAGCAATCTCTCAATTCCAGGACTGCTTTGAACACATAGAATGGAATATATTTGCCCATCAGGCAGACTTGGGAGTGTACACTTCATTCATATTGTTGTTCATTAACTACTGCATGGAAAATGTCACTTTTAACAAAAGGATCCAAGTGTACCCAAATGAGAAACCATGGATGAACAGCCAAGTCAGACAGCTGCTCAGGGCAAGAGACACGGCCTTTAATTCAGGAGATACCCCAGCCTACAGCGTTGCCAGAGCAAACCTTAAGAGAGGTATCAGGTATCAGGTCTGCAAAACACAACTACAAACTATGGATAGAGGTGGACTTTAACAGCAACTCAAACCCATGGCTGATGTGGCAAGGAAAAAATAATACACAGCCTACACCAGCCAACACTGCCAATCATGTGGAAGAACTTAACCACTTCTTCGCTTGGTTTGACAAAAACAATAACCAACCTCCAGTCAGTTTCATACTTTTGGGAGACGCACAGACTCTTGTTCTGCAAGGGGTTGCGGGCCCTACACAGCATCAACACATGGAAAGCAGCTGGGCCTGATGGTGTACTAGGACTTGTACTCCAGGCCTGTGCTGACCAGCTAGCAGAGGTATTCACACACATTTTCAACCTCTCTCTATACTTATGCACAATTCCTGCATGCCTCAAATCCACCACCATCGTGCCCGTTCCCAAAAAACCCACTGTAACCTGACCCAATTACTATCAGCCAGTCGCTCTCACCCCTGACGTGTCAAAATGCTTTGAATGACTGGTGCTCATCCACATCAAAGACACTATCCCAGCTGATCTAGACCAACACTAGTTTGCTTACTGGGCAAACAGATCGACCGAGGACGCCATCTGTGTGGTTCTCAATACAGGCCTCTCTCACTCGGAAAAACACAACACCTATGTCAGGATGCTCTTTGTTGACTACAGCTCAGCATTTAATACCATCATAGCAAGTGAGCTGGTTGACAAACTCCACGCACTAGCACTAACTCCCTCCATATGCAACCGGATACTGGACTTCCTCATCAACTACCCCCCAGACTGGCAGACTGGGAAAACACAGATCCTTCACCCTCACCCATCACATAGACGTCCTTATCAAATTTTGCTACCAGTCGCAGGAATTTATAGCGTAGTCTATAAATTATTACTGCCTTGTCAAAAAATGCTACCTGAAGGCAGCAACTTCCACATGATTTTGATGTGTTATAGAAACGTGTGTGTGTTATAGAGTAATGTTAGCGATAGGAGGCACATTTTGATAAAGCAAACGTTAGTAAAGCGCCAGCGTAAGATAGCTAAATTGTGTCAAAGTAACTGTATTTGCCTATTTTCACCCCCCCCCCCAGCCCCCCCACGATAGGTAGGACCATAACTTTAATTTGACTTTCATTAATAATTCTGGATGTTCTGTTGTTTTGTCCTACCCTGTTAAAATGTCATATCTGCAGGCATCGATCTTTGCTACCTAACTTGAAATACTACTGCAGATAGCCTACCCTAAGTTTCATACCATTTTTGGTAGGCAACAAATTGATCTTGTCAGACACTGCTACCAACATGATATTATCACTATCTAACAAACAATTGTTTAAAAATAATGAGTGAATGAGTGGGCAACAATTCCAAAAGTTTACCTACACTTTTAAACACCGGTTCTACCATTTGAGGACGCAAAAAAGTATGGGCGGGCATTTGGTTCTGTCTGCTGCACCGTTTTTTCATGGCGACGCATGCGCACTACCTGCTGTTTGCACGTTCTGCTGGGTCGCAAAAAATAATAGGACACCGGCATTACCTGCCAGCACAAAAATGGTCTGCTACATGTGACAAACAACAAATACATGTGACCTTTATAGCAATATTTTGATTTATTGAATGTTTCTATTAATTTCACATAATATTTTTCACAGATCTTGTGCTTGTAAAATACCCACTGTGTCCGCATCTTCAAACGTAATACCAACATCTCTCTGTGTTTCTCTGCAGAGCATGTGCAATTCAGGCTTTTCATTAGCCGATAATTACTGGCTTTTGCCTAGTAAAATTTATATAAAAATGAAAACAATGAATTAAAAACTTTCCAGTCAAGATGTTCGGTGATAATGTTCATACAAAATGTAGCTATAACGAAGGCCATCCCTAAACAGGACATCTGTGTCTTGACAGCGAAACAGCCTGGAGGAAGAGTGAGTGACACTGCTTATTCACATTGCAAGGTGTAAAGACACATTGGACACATTTGATTTCAAGTCGACAGTAGAAGACTTTGCTGTAATGACAAAAAGGAGAAAATAGAATGTTACCTGGTAGCCTATAGGCTACACATGATGCCGTGTAGGCTTCACCTTTTTTCTTTTTTAAACAGGCTACAGATGTTACAGGTTACAGATGTTTCATAATAACCAACTTTTGCTAACGTTGAGGTTATGCTCAATTGTTACTGTTCGTTTTACTTAATCATTACTGTTTATTAAATAGTCAAAGTGATTTGAGGTCATTGTCATTCTTTCATCAACCTAGGTGTACATTATATTTGTGTTTGTAACATAGACTGTTACTGAAATGTAACTGATAAGTTTCAAATTTGTCCGGTCAGTTAAAATCCTTTCCGGACACCGGACCGGCAAGAAAAAATCCTCGCGGAAACCCTGGTGTGATTGTCAGTAGACTCTTCTTGCGATAGTAGAATGAACAGGTACGAGAGGGGTAGAGCAAGGGGAGACAGTCCACTAGTTAATGGATCGCAGTTGGCATTGTTCTCTCGGACGGATAAAAAAATAAAAATAAAAAATGCTAAAATGGGTCACCAAATATACTTTGGCGGCTGTTTATATACCTTGGTGGCCCACCCACCAAAAGTCTTTGGATTATCTACCTTTTCAGCATATCTCATTAGATTACGGGGCTTTGGGAACCTTGTCAATAAGGGCATCAAACAGTTTATCTCCATCTTCTTAGATCCTTTTCTCAGAGGAGAGTGTCCAGTGGTTAAGTCAAACAATGGCTTGATGATATGGGAGCAGTCCTTCACAAATTTACAATAATAACCAGGAAATCATAGGAACAATCTCAGCTCTTGAAATATTTGCTGTTGTAGGATTTGGCCAGGTCTATAAATGAGTGTATACCATTTTGAGCTCTTTAAAGCTGAGAAAGCTTCTTCCAGATTATATAACATATACACTTCTTTCACTATATGAAGATTTAACTCTTGGTAGGCAATGCAGAGTCAAAATTTGGCACAATTCTTTTGCACAGTCACATCTGGTGAAGAAATGGGCAATTCTGCCTCTCATACTGCACCAGTTTAGTTTAGAATAAGGAAGCGCTTGTTTCCATTTTTATTCTGCTACTGTCGACAGATACCTGGGCTACTCCTTAGACCAGTTTGGATTTTGCTTGGGATATTGACTACCTGTAGTCTGACTTAAAAGGGCCTGGAATGTCGTTTTCACCCCTGGACCTATGTGCACACACATACTTGTGTGTGTGTGTGTGTGTGTGTGTTTCAGTAAACCATTCATATTAAGAAACATGTTTTGTATGTAATGTAACCATTTTATGCTGTGCATGATGTGTGTATGCATGAGGTTACTGATGAACTTTCTCCATATAAATCATCACCCCATTTAATCAAAATACTGAAGTTACACCCATTCTTAGATAAAAATAGATAAAAATAACAAGAACCTGTTACACATGTTGTACAGGGAAATTCCTCTTAGTGTAACCCCCCCCCTCCTCCACAAAAAAAACAACATGGTGTCAAATCAAAAGGCGTTATCACCTAAGCTGTCACTGTAAAATGATTTCTGATCCTGTATGATATGGTTCTATGCCCTGAAAACCAGACACTCTTGGGTTGATGATAGATGTGTGTTTCTGTACTAATTCAGAACTATGTTTTCTAACTGATGCCTCATGGAGTCAGCAGAAATTTGAGGGAAAATGTGGGTGATCACTAGGCTGAAGGAGATGAATCAGTGGAGGGGACTCTCTGTGCAGGGTCCTTTGGAGTTCTTTATAAAGCAAGAGAATAACAATCCCCCTCTCCACTCTGAACGTTATTTTCTGTTTTTCTTAGGTGGAGAACAGCTATAAACCAGGCTGAAAATTTCAAACCTCATAGACAATGAGGTCAAAGTTGCAGGTGCCAACAAAATGTCCAGAACTGTCTTCTTTCCAGCCTGATATTAATCGTAGTTGAAGTTTTTGCCGTTAATTATTATCTTAATGAACATCACTCTCTGAAATGTCATGATAAGAAATTAGTTTTTGTACAGCAATGTGTACTTCAACTTTCAGAATGACTAAAGTGGAAAATCGCATCATCGATATTACAGAGTTTTAAAGTCGCAAAATTAAAATATACTTAAGTAGTTGATGTAAAACTGT
Organism: Chanos chanos; assembly: GCF_902362185.1. Taxonomy (NCBI): domain Eukaryota; kingdom Metazoa; phylum Chordata; class Actinopteri; order Gonorynchiformes; family Chanidae; genus Chanos; species Chanos chanos. The sequence continues at coordinate 16,517,128 of NC_044505.1, forward strand.
GTAATTGTTAGCATTAACTTAGTATTATAGGTAGACATTTCAGCTACTTATGTCACAAACAGACAATGAGCTTTTCATGGCATGCAAATAATCATCACACAGACACATACAAATGAATGAATGAAGCAAGTCGTCAGTTTATTACAGTTTATTTATTGACTGGCTTATTTAAGATCGTCATTTATGATACAGAATATTTTACACCAAATATCATTTAAATTCAAATTGTTGTTTCAAATCAAATAAGCTGTTCATTTTTTTGTGACGTTAAGGTGCTACTAACTAACTGGAAACTGGAGTCTGCTGGCATGATTCCGTTTGGCTTTGAATAAGTGCATGAAGCATCAATGACAAGGGTGTGGTCATTAACAGAAGACTCTTTAACAGATGATTCTTATGCACTCGTTTATCAAGACAATAGGCTATTTCGTTTGAAAAGGTAGGATAAAGAGCTGACTCTTTTTAAATTCATTCCTTCATTTGCATAAAGGTCTACAAGACTGTCAGAAGATCAAAGGTAACAATTCCTCATTCTGTATCTATTCGGTACCTAGACGTGCGTTTGTATAGATCTATCAAATACTGGTTCACATACTATTACCTGCAGCTTGAGCTGATAATATATAGTGTAAAATAACATATAATAGTAATAGTGCTGCGTAAAATCAGTTTAAATGACTATATTTATCTGAGAACAATAGTCTAGATGGCGATGTTATTTGTTAATAATGCACAGGAAAAATAAAACATAGTCCTCCTAATCGACACTCTTTTATAATGATGAATGAAATCCAGTCATTGTCACTTGGCTTAGTAATTACCTTTGAATAAACCATTTCTATCGGTATGTTAACAGAAGCCTCATTGCAAGCTACATTAGAGCAAAAAAAAAAAAAAAAATTCTTCGGAAATAAGAGAACCATTCTGGTTTGCAGTTTTGACTCAGTCCAGCCATCTGACCTGGCGTATTCATAAATGAGTTTGAGATGGCTCCCACGGAATTTCCATTGCGGACGCCAGCCTTTTTAACGTACATGGTTAGCCTGAATGATTTTAAAGCTTCACTGTAGCTTTGAATGTGAGTCCGATATAACCTAGAAGAAATACAGCCCGCTACACAGAAGAGCCCGAAGTTTATAGTTCACTGGTAGATTTTCCTCGTTATTAAGAATGGCTTATATGGCGAAAAGTTTAGGAGATTCACTGGGTTGTAGTTGGCATTAAACCCAGCTACTTTCAATTTCTTTTACAATAATTATCTGTATCACTAAAGACATTTGAAAAAGAAAAATACATAAGACAAAAAATATCACTTGAAGCACAACAGCAATCATATAGCTTATACAAATACTATGCATCAAGAACAGCGCAATACATTTTAATATACTAATATATGCAAAAGATTTAATATACTAATAAAATTAACATCACAGATGGTTCTTATACATTATATTAAGTACTGTGCAAGTCCTGGCTCCGAATGAAAGTATGTTGTGTTTATTGTGTATAATGTATGGAAAACCCATGTATCGGTCACCTTAGACCGTGGCGGTGTGCACGGACGCAGCGGCTTCTATAACTGTCAGGAAACAGCGCTATCTTTTTGTCAATATGTCAGTAGCTACGGTTACATACACACATTTTTATCATTCGGATTGAAATAATTCCGATTGCTGATTCCGAACGTACTGTTTACATGAAAGCGATCGGATAGTTTGTGCGCATTTACATGTCGCAAGAGTACAATCGGAATTCATTGCAAATGCGAAGAAATTACCTTGAGCCGACCTGTACGATGTAGTCAAATGCTGTCTAAAAATCTCTAAGCCGGTCATACACAGAAATAAATATAGGTAGAGTGGTCAAAAGAACGCTTACTTTCAAGTATTGTAAAGAGCCAGTGCAGAGATAGCTTTACCGCAGGTCAGTGATTTGATCAGTTAATTACTTAAGACAACTGTAACTTTAAAATTATAATAACAATTACATCATCTCTGCATGGAATATTCTCCCAAACTTGCTTAATTAAACAGCTCGTTGTTGCGGGATTTGCGCCCATCTAGACACTCGACTATTCTTAATCCTTTCGGAATGTCACAAACGTTTTAAACCTGTTAAATATGTCGCACTGTCCTCTATGTTTTTTGTAAGCTTTATCATGCATAGTGAAACGTCAATGCGTCATTACTTCGCGTATTGAACATGTGCGAAACGTTCCAAGTGCAGAGAACAATCCGATTGAGTGTTTACATGGTTAATATTTTCCTGTCGAACGGATTGTCAGAAATCTACAACAACTCTTTCAATTCGATTGCATTCTCGATCGGACTGGGGTCTTTCATTCCGATCGAAGGGTTTACATGAGGCATTTTCATTCCGACTGAGTTTGAATCTGATTATAAACGGAATATTAGGCTCCATGTAAACGCACCTAATGACAGTAAACTCAGCCCAGGTCCGTCGCATAGACGGTGTAGGCGAATGCTAGGGGCGCCGTCCACCCAAATGAAAGAAGGAAAAAAAAAATCTAAATGTTTAACTTTGAACTATTTTTTACCAGTAGGCCTACTATTTTCTCTATGTCATGACAACTTGACAACTTAGGTCACAAGGTTCCGCACAGCCTCGCGCTTTAGAATCTTTTATGATTTAACTCTCATCACTGATACAGTCATTAGACTGTAGCCGTAACGAATAAGTAGCCTGTCTTGTCGGTGTGATCGGTCTAGACCTGGCTGTAACTTCAAAAATATGTCCGTAATACAGCATGTACCTATTTTCAATGACAAAACAAAGACAACTGACAACAAAGACACAATATCTTATCTTGTAGCCTATATGTATATTTTTCACCCCCTCCGCGTAATGCCTCTATTCGCTGTGTTGCATGCCCCCTTTTTGCACCTCAAGTATAGGATCCAAATATATGATATTCAAATTCAAATATGCAACATATCATGCCAAAAAAGACCAAAACACTCTGGTGCCCAAGAAAGAAAAAGAGGAAGAAAAGAGGAGGAAAAATAATCAGTTAAATGATTTTCCTTTTCCATCCCCTGTTTTAATTAATAGTTGTAACCATTTGCATTTTCATTACTGATTAGTCTTATAAAGGCTATATAGCAAACAGCATGTATCATGCGAGAGAAGTGCTCCGTTCGTCACTAAATACTATACTGTATATTGTACATAGTGTTCCTTGTATATTTGTTATTGTTTTCATTTAGTGTTCTTTGGTTATTTTTATATATTTTCATTGTTTTCCTTTATCTCTACTTTCTTATACCTTGTTTTTATTTGTTAAACGGCGTTCACAGCGAAAGGCAAAATAAGAATTTCATTGTACGGGGAAACTTGTTTTAACTGTGCATATGATAATTAAAGCTTTGACTTTGACTTGACTTTGACGTTGAATACATGTCTTGTGCAGTGTAACTACTCCTGCTGTTTGTGTTTAGAATGTCATAGGCGATTATGTGTCTTAGCAGTTTCTGTGTGAGTGTATGTGCACAATGATTGGTGGTGGAATTGGCGGCCATGCAAGGGTCACCAGGTAAAATCTTTCCTAAGGCACCAAATTGGTCAGGGCCGGCACTGAATAAATTCGAACTTAAACTAACAGCGAATATGCATTCCTTGATTTTACAGCAAACTTCGAGGAAAAGGTATTATTTTCGCAGCGTGTTGAAATTCATTTCACCCTTGCAACCACACATACAATAGGCTATAAGATACACGAATTGTAGGACCAGGGAACACCGAATTTCTCTAATGTCTCACCGACCCTAAACGGTCCCACAGACATGAATTAAGACACGTTAAGCTGTTTCCTTATCATGTCTTTCTATGGAGAGGAAAATGCTTAACATAGAAATGAATGTTCTGTCTTTGGACAATGGTCTCGTTTTGGCCTTAGACAGTGTTTATGACAAACGAACGATGTAAGAAACTCTGTCTATCTATGTGGTTGTTTTGGCACGTTAGGTCACGTACAACTTTTTTTTTCACGATAAGCGTTTTAAAACAAGCGCGGAGGTAACAAACAAACTGTAAGTGGCACATATCTGTCAGTTTTTATAAATGTGTTTCAATGAAACCGCGTGCGTGTATTATGAAGTTAGAAAGCTGCCAAAATGTCACAAGAGCACTGAATATGTTTTATAAATGCCCCACGATTCGCAAACTAACAGACTGTGATTTACAGTGTATGTGCAGTGCACACCCACACACCATGTGCCCATGTCCAAAACCTCACATTTGGGGAATTCTGCCACATAGTCATATTGTAAAACATCACGCGCACTCACTACACTATGCAAGAGTGGTACATCGCTTCCATGATTTAACCAATGTTGTGGAGTATCGTTAGGCAGCTTTCTAACTGATGTGTGCTTTCTCAGGTTTATGACAGTGACTCAACACTCTACGACTGTGGTGACCTCCAACTTGAGGTGACTTGTTTAGGATACCATCCACAAGTTTTAAGAATGAAGACCCAGTACTCTAAGTTTCTGAGTGCTTTTTTACTGGTGCTCTGTTTCACAACTGTTTTAATTTTCATTCTAATGGGGGTGCCTTTTTCTGTCTGTGGATCACCAACTTCAAGGTAGGCAATGGTTGCCTGAACATTTGTTTGTTTTCTAATAATCAGTGTGCCATGGTTTAATGGAATTATGTTTTTCAGCCTACTCTTTGAACATCCCATGCCATGAGCATGTTATGCTCTGGTACACCTGGTTCATCTCAGAATAGATTACCAAGCTCTTGATTCACTGAGTCAAATACAGTGTGTTGTGTGTTTGTGATCTTTTCAAACTTTCTGGTAGGCAGAAAAACGATCAATTTGTAGAAGGTTTTTTGTTACAGAGGTAGTTCCTAGTTTTCTCAAGTAATGACTCTGTACTGTTATGCATAAATACATTATAAGAACAGATATGAAGCATGGATCATCTTGTTAAGCAAAAGCTAAGCATGCCAAATCAATCTTTGCCCAACTATTTCCATCCATTTCCATTTCTCCAAACTGGAAAACTATAGATTCCAATTTCAGATAGAAATGACGAAGATAATTGTGGCTTTCAGAGAACTCATCTAAAGGTTTTTGACATATTGAATTAGTAATTGCTACATGATTAACAACGTTGCCATGATGCTGATTGATTATTTTCTTATCTTAAAGTTATTCCAGTGGACGAAGTGAAGCAAGAAATATTGGACGTAATTCTCAAGCTATTGCTTTTCCCCAAGCAATGTATGTAATGTGATAGATGATTTAATAAATGATATTATGAAGCTAATACGATTATGATGACAGTAATTAAAAACAATTAAACACCCACTGCAGAACACATCATGTCAATTTAGGTCACGTAAGATATAATAATATTAAGTGCATATCAAAATGTATTTAAAGTTCCACAAATTTTGACCTCAAAATCCATCATAAACTTTCAAGTATGCATAAATTACATTTGACATGTGAAAAGAAAAGGACTGTGCTTTTAACATATCCAAATATTTATCTAAAATTAAATATAAAAAAGTTATATACTTACTCATAATGTACATTGTATCTGAAGCTATTTCAGTTCTGTTTTTAGACTTTAAACTGTTCTTTATGCTCTGTGTAGCTCTGTGAAGTCAATTCAGTTCCATTATTAGACTTGAAACTGTTCATTATGTTCTATGAACTTCTATGAAGCGAGTTCATGAAGTTATTTCAGATCTATTCAAAGTGTTCATGAAATGCCTCTCAGGAGAAAAATCATTTCTCAAATCAGCTGGGAGTATTTGGGGAACTTCTTGCTTTTGTATTCTTTAAGCCTCTGGTGAGGCTTGTCATAATTTAAACTTTGGTTTGGGTGTCTTGAGCCACATGGGTGCGAAGGCCCTGTCTATTGTATACATTTAATTAATCAGTAATTATCAAAGGTCGGAGATTCTATGGGTTTCAGATGTTGTGACACAAGCCAGTTACTGCTCTTTGTTTGAAAGTTTGTTTTAGAAAAATTAACCTGAAGCTCTGTTTATTGCTCTGAGATTCATCTATGTTGTGTTTGAAATCTATCCCTTAGAAGGAAGAAGATGGGCAGTTTCCAACGCACCGCATGCTCTTGTGCAGGGCAAACTACTTCCTTAATGAACAGTGTGCCAAAGGACCAAATTGAACAAACCTTGAAACGCAGAGCGGAGGAGTACAGAAAACACCAGATCAGGTGTGAAAAACTCAAATCTCATATAATGTTATTTAAACACCAGGGCCCTGAAATCAAAGAAGTGCAACTAAGCCAATTATCACATTCATATCCCGTGTCCACTGGAAGTAGGTCTTAAACACTAGTTTTCCATAAAACGATCCCTACAAAATCCATGTTCTAATCTCAGCTCTACTATCTTAGCCAGTGGTAGCAGAGCATAAAGAAATGCAGTTGGCTATGCTCTTTTGGGAGGGTATGTAGGACAGGACCATTCTCACTCTTGCTACATAATGTTAGTCAATGGTGGTCAGATGTACATTGTGCTGCAACAGTGCATTAATTCACACACAATACTGTGCAACTTCAAGTGTGAGTAAACCCAGCCCAGTGCTTCACATGTGATGGAAGAAGTACACAGTTACTTTACTCACTTTGGCTGAAGTGAATGTCATGCACGGGGGAATACTTGCATATCCCAGTTTGGGAGAAAAGGAGACACAAAATCCAAGACTTTGATGAATTAAAAAGTCAAAGGAGAGACTTGATGCTCAGATGATAACAAGATGATAACAAGGTTGATTTAAAGCAGGCAGTACTGTGTTGAGTGAAATAAGGTGTTAATTTAACTTTGTATTTTTAAATCTATAAATTTGTCTAGGATGAATGCAAACCTGGATGTCCTACTCATAGCTTCTTCTCACTCCGCTCTTCAGTATCCTATTCATGGCTTCACAGTTGAACCCTTGACAAAGAGCCTGATTCCAGGTATTCTTACCTGTCACAAGTCATCCATAAAGTTCTTTACACAAATTAAAAATGTCTGGAAGATTTTAAACAATTAAACTTTACAACTGCATTACATTGTTATTAAGGTTTGGTGGCAAAGAAAAATCCAGACAGTTGGTAATGTAGCTCAAATAAAATGACCAGTATAACTAGATGGTTTGTTATCACGATAATATGTCGGGGTGTAAAGGTTTTGTACCTAAACTGAAAAATGTGATTCTTTGGTTTGATTTGCAGTATGTATTTTATGCTTATGCTTTAACTAAGCAGCTGATCATAACAGCTTTAATGACAATGTCGACCCAGTAACTATTTTAAGCAAAAAGAAAACACATGGAATGAGTACTCAGATCAGAAATACTATATAATAAGTTATATCGGAATAGATGAACAAACATAAATGTTTGGGACAGATATCTAACCTCTAGGCTTCTCGAAAGGGAAGCTTGTTTTTTTCTTATATTCAGGTAGCTGCACATTGATCAGAAAATGTATTGTGCAAACAAATTTGATACAATCGCTTGTATTAAATTTGTTCTTGTTGTGTTAAATCTGTATATGTGTAAAAAAAAACAAGATGAAACTTCAGCTCAATTTTTTCCTCAACCCAAACTGTGATACAAACTGAACGTTGGACCAAAAACTGAGATGCAAACCAAACTGTCAGGAGGGTGAAATGTTACATCTGTAATGACAAGTCCAGTTTAAAATTTGAATTTTGAGACTCTTAAAAATACATTGCGAATCTTCCTACTGTACTTTAAATGTATTTGATTGCTATTATTACAGGCTTAGCTGTGCATGCACAAACCAGGACACTTTACAAGGTGCGTGTATGAGAAAATACATTCAATTGCCTTCGAGAGTGAATAGGAGGGATTTTTCACTGAGGGTTAAGGGGTTGTTGCTTTTTAGGAAAAATGAACAAATTCTATAGATGGAAAAATAACTCAAGACAAGACCCAAGGAAAGGGCGTTTTAATGAGGTACATAATCATCTCTATGACTCTCCACATGGATTAATGAATTAATTCTAGACAGAGGCTTAAGCCTAGGCCTTTGGAATGCACAGTAGCAGGAAAGTGCATATATCCTCAAAAATGTATCTTACACTCGGACATATGATCCTCATATTACATATTTATTTATAAATTCACACATGTGCCTTTTATTTCTTAGCTCTAAATTAAATAAATATGCAAGATAAGATAGAAAGGAAATTCTTGTGCCAGAGGTTGATCTAAAAAGAGAATGATAACATAAGGATTAAAACAAATAAGTTATAAATAAATAAATGTGGCACCTAATAGAATAATAATCAAAGTAAGATACGTTTAGTAAAAATAAGTAATCTAAAATAGAAAAATAGATGTAGTATTTGAAAAAAAAAATTACAACAACCAAATGATAAAAACACCAGGGTAATAAATAAATGTAACATCAGTGCTTACAGAACAACAATAAAAAGTAAGATAAGTTTAGTAAAAGATGTAAACTAAAATAGAGAGTAGAAACAGTAATATTGCACATGATCTTGAATGTCCAGTGAAAGTCAAAGTAACATTCCACATGATCTAGAAGTCATATTGGCAATGATATTGAAAATTAATAAAAAGTAATTATTGCACATGATATTGAAATTCATGTTGCACAGAGTAATGAGAAAGTAATATTGTACATGAAGTAATATTGCACATGACATTTAAGAGTAGAATAGTACTCTGTATAATCAGTTGAAATATTACCTCATGAATCAGCCAGGATATTGTGAGGCAGTTTGATCACATGACTGTTAAGGTACATCATTGCTGAGGTAATTGCTGTGCTCTCAGGTCACATTGAGTGTGTCCAGAGGTATTCTGTCTGTGGAGGGCACAACAGACATGGACCTGGTGGAGGGCCAGGGTCAGAATAAGCTGAACATTTCAACCAAAAATGTGACCCAGCTGAATCTTCTGCTGAGTCAAGTGTCTTACACCAGCGCCATCTACCACATCAAGACCAAGGACTTTGGTAAGACACAGGCTTTGTAAACACCAACCCTACTTTGTTTCACTAACTGTTCACTCAGGGGTGATATACTCACCAAATATTGGCTTCATTTAACTAGAACAGTAAAGAGTTTAGTAGGTCCATATCACTTAACCAAAACTTATCCCCATGCTTTATTGGGCCTCATCTTCGTGTTCTTCCAGATACATATCATGGACTAAGACTGGAAATCCTAAGCCACGTCAGTTTTTAAGAAATCTTCCTCTGCCAGGAAGTTACTATGTTTTTATACATGCACAATCACAATTTTTTTTTCACTAGCTCTTTATTTCATTTGATTTCATTCACTTCAGTTTTGTCATGATGTGCAAAAAGAGGCTGGATGCAAGTGCAGGTCAGTGTCTTCATTTGCAGCAGTCATAATAAAAGAGGTTCAAAACTTATAGTGCAGGGACCTGTACTACAAAGCGAGGTAGCTGGCTTATCTTAAGACAAGAGTCCTATGGTTATATTCCCCTAGCAAAATAAAGCCATAGGGCTCTTCTAGTAGGAGGTTTACTACTTACTTAACTACTTAGTTAACTTAGCCAGACGTTACCGGGATTAGCCAGTTACCTTGCTTCGTTGTTTAGCCTTCAGGTCTCCAGGTAAAAAGGCAAGAAAAAACAATGTGACATAGGGCAAACTCCAAACAAAGCCAGACAAAGAAAGAGGAAAAACCAAGGAGTATTTATACACAGCTAAATAAGGCAAAACTAACACGAAAACGGATGGAGTGAAGTATGTATGTAAGAGGTGCGGAAGCCCCTTGAAGTTCGAGAAATGTTAACGTGTTTTCACACTAGAGCTTTTGGTGTGGACCCGGGTCCGCTTCAGCCGTTGGTACAGTTCGTTTTGTTGGTGTGAACGCTATTTTCCGAACTCAGGTGCGGACCAAGGGACGGTACCCGTGTCCTCCAGAAAACGGGAGCCTAGGGTACGGTTCACTTGAACTCGAGTGCAGTTCACATTGGTGTGAAAGCTATCCAATCCAAATCCAGGAAGTAAATGCTATTGATGACTTGTAATTTGTTTTATTAATTAATAGGCAAAACACTAAGAATCTTAAAAATAGTCACTAGAGGACAGTTACATGGCAATTCACGCTTGTCGCATCTAAAACCTTTTTGGGAAATAACTGCAAGTAGCCACACTGTGTGCTCACCTTGAAGGCATGTATGTATGCTCTGCAAATCATTTGGCATTGCCGCCTGTCTCTGAAAAATCCCCCTTATCCGAGCAGCTCACTTTCAGACAGAGGGATGCATTTATGGCATAGTGAAAATGGCGAACATAGTTATTTTGGTGCTGACACCATAGTAACAAAAAGATGAATAAGAAAACAAATATAATTTGGCTTTCCATTTAGTCCCCCTTTTGCATCGTTGCTTAGCAACACTGGTAAATAAAAGCTGCATGTTCCTTATGTGTTGATGACATAAATGGACCAGTGTTCGCAACCAAAAAATGTAATGTGAACGCAGACCAGTGGGGGCAGGGGGGGAATCTCACTCTGGTACGGACCGACAAAACAGACCAAGTGTGAAAGCAGCCTTAGTCTGAACTCAGTTCAAGTATTTTTTTTTTTAAATGAGTTTTAAACTGTGGAGTAAGTGGCTGTTTGTCAAAGGCATTTTGAGATTCATAGCAGTTTTTAATCTGTAAGGGATTAAACAACACTGATAGAGCATTTCCCGTGCAATGCTAATTTACGCTGACGGCAATAAAAAGTAAACTGATCCTTGAACAGGACATGATGGACAGATGAAAAAAAAATTGATTTAAACAATTTCCTTCAAAAAATTTGTTGTTAGTTAGTATAACATCAAATTTAGTGTATGACAACCAGCACCCAAAAAAGCAAGACAATCAGTCTTACTAGTCTTGTTGTAATAAGCGGTGTGTCAGTCCTCTTGTGACAGCTGTCCCTGATCTCCTGAGTGCGAATGCACAATGCAACAACTCAACTTCTGAAAGCAAAGCAAAAATGGCGAATATTGTATCAAAGCCGTTTTTTGATGCTAGAAGACAAAGAACCTTTCCGGCAGCATTGCAATCACTGCAAAGTCCTCAGGTTAAATCTGTTTGCATCAGCCTAATGAATTAAAGGTGGCCATAATGAAAATAATGCAGTAGAGGAGGGACAACAAATTTTTACTATGTCACTTTGACTTCACAGTAGATGAGAAGTGCTGGCATGCACAGACATAAATGAGTACTGACACTCCAGTTTTAATCTTGTCTCTTTCAGCACATTTCATATTTGAAGACAATGACGCCATCTTCCCCATTATCATTAAGAGGACCTCAGTACCCGTTTTATATGATCCTGGAACAGGTCTGACCTCATGATGTCTTTTCCTTTATTATTGCAAACACTGATTTTAGGATCATGCCAGAGTATCTCTTTGTTTTCTCTTTCAGATGACTGTTTCTTTAACTGGAAAGCCTAATGATATGACTTGACATGTTTGGTGATTTTTTTCTCAGTGTTCTCAGTGAATCATAAGTGGTCTTATTTTTGTTAAGCAATTCCATAAAGCAATACTTGAATCCAGTTTACAGGAATCTTTCCATTTTCCTCTCTGTAGATGTCAGCTCCCAAGTGACAGTTACAACCAAGACATTCTTGAGGTATAAGGAACTGAATGTTCTAATTGACAGTATTCGGAAGTATTACAAGGACATCAAAATAATTGTTGCAGATGACAGTTTGAAACCAGAAAGAGTGGATGGCTCTAACGTTGAACATTACATTATGCCTCCAGCTCAGGTAAATTTAAGTTTGATATCTTCGATTTATATGTATGTGAAGACAGAAAAAAAACTTGTGTGCCCGTAAATTTGTACAAACTAATGTGATGCAATAATAAGCAAGATCCTAGAAGTGTGTAACTATGTCAAACACAACTCTAACTGGTAAATCTATTTTGAGAGAAATTGCTTCTTTGAACACTAAATATACCCTCAAATTAATGGGAAACCCTTCTGTTTGATACTTCAGGGCTGGTTTGCTGGTAGGAATCTTGCTATCTCTCAGGTAACCACCAAGTATTTCCTGTGGGTAGATGATGACTTCCAGTTTAACAGTGAGACCAGGATTGAGAGTTTGGTGGAGATCATGGAGGCTGTGCCAGAGTTGGACATAGTGAGTAATTCAGGCAATCACTGCATGTGACTCCAAATTTGAATTCTGGGTACAGCACTCTCAAGGTATGAGGGCAAGCATTGTCCAGATATTTTAAAGTATTTAGGCCAAAAGCCTGGTAGCAGCGGTTCTTGCATAGCGTCCTCATGGAAACAACTGTCAAAGTCTAGGGGTGGAAGAGGCTGGCAGAGGATTGTCACCCCATCACCGCAATAGCAACTCCCACTGGTTGGTCAAAGGTGCCAGATTAGTGGTGGCCAATTCTGTGGGGGTGTAGCATGAACCTCCACATGTTGCTGAACCTCCTCTGCAGTCTGGTGAAAGAAGTGGTTGGCAACTCCACATGCAGACAACACCCTGCAAAAAAAACAACAACAACTGGATAGTGCACTGATGAAAATTTGAATGAACATTATTTTATTTAAACAAACAGACAAACAAACAAACAAACAAACAGCAACAAAGCTTTAGCATGAAACTGTCTTGGTTTCTGCCAAAATGTCTGGCTCCAATAGACTTCTACAAAATTCTCATTCCCAAAAGATTCTGAACAAGCAAGACCCAATGGAGGGCGACACATCTCGTTTCTTATGGTTGTAATTTCAATTACACAATAAATCATTATGAATCCTCAGTTTATTTCTCTAAATGTTCCATCCTGGCCACACCCCTGCTGACCTCAGTCCATCTCCACTGATAACAGCACTCCTCTCATCTCTCTTCTCACATATGATCAGGTGGGTGGAGCTGTGGGTAGAAATGCATTCTACTTCAAACTAGTGTATGAAGAGGGTGACATCAATGAAGGAGGCTGTCTGTCCAGGTTTTTTGGCAAAAGACACTCGCCTCTCCCTGGATACCCAGACTGCTCCCTTGTTGATGGCGTTGTCAACTTCTTCTTGGCCCGCACAGATTCAGTGCGTAGGGTGGGATTTGACCCTCTCCTGAAAAGAGTGGCTCATAGCGGTAAGTTTTAAAGACACAAATAAAGACAACATCATTTAGTCCCTAGCATGGGCATATTAATAGTTAATCGCTGATGCTTACAGTTGTTGCCAGTTTTAATTGAGTGACACTTTCTCTGAGCAGTCTGAATGATACTGTGGCCGTTGTGGTTGAAATAAAAAAAGTTTGCTATGATTTCTTTAATGCCATTGGAAGGTTTTTTCTCTCATGCATCAGTTTTGCTCCACTTAAAAGTCATTAATATACATTGTGGCTTACTGTTCTGACAACAAATTGCTTTAATTTAGACTGTTAACATAGCTTATAGACGTTTTAAAAGAGAATTTGGTTTTGGAAAGTCAATTTACAAACCAGTAACAACATACTTCTCATTTTGGCTTTTAAGAGTATGTCACAAAAATGTGTACCTGTAGTAAGACTCATAATGTACTTGATGATTATACTTGGTTCTCATCTACATTCACCTTCTTTTTATGTTATGCCTCTTCTTTCACTTTTCTTCTTCATTAAGAATTCTTCATGGATGGCCTTGGAGATCTGTTGATTGCCTCCTGTGGCAGTATCAAAGTGGATCACCAACGTGCAGTCACCCAGGGTGAATACACTGAATATAGAACGCAGAAGGAAAGCGATGGGACAAGGAAACAGGCCCTGCATTTTTTCAAGAATCATTTCAAATGCATCACATTCTGAAAATCTGTATTTATTGTTTTCTGTTTTCACTGATCATGTCGGCTTATACCCCTTTATGTAAAAAAAAAATCACTATTATAACTATGCCCCCCCCCACCCCGCCGGTGCCTGTTTCGTAGTGTCTTTCCATTATTTCATCAATGCCTTGTATTCCTTGGCTTTATCAGGTGATTATTCAGTCACTGTTCACCTGTTTTTGTTAATCAATCCAGTTTCTGTTTAGTATAAATATCACTGCTCTTCCTTTGTTTAGTTTGTGAAGTCTTGGCTTTACCTGAACGAATGTTACCTCGTTATTCTGAGAATCTTGAAAGATACTGTGAATCCTATTTGAAGTCCTGCCATGTTTTCTGTCTTTATTGTGCCTGTAGCTATGCCAAATATGAAAAATCTTCACTTACTTTTCAAATGCAGTCTGTTGCAGTGTTTGCTCTATTCATTGTTAGATTGGCTATTGATGGTTTTCACGTAAACTAGCTTGGTGAAAGGGCAAACGAACAGAAACATAAGCACAGCATTGTAAATTTACCCCACTCAGTTTTAATGACAGATTCTCAAACTAGAACTTTTTTTTTTTTTCAGATTAGAATAAAATAGAAGATTGCAGTAGTTGTGATCACCTGCAGAACAAGTGATCACAGATGAAAAAAGAAGGGGGGGGGGGGGTGGTTATTAACAGAAATGGAACCATTTGCTTCAGGAGAGGATTCACTGTTGACAATAAAATGGAAATGCTCATTCACTGTGAAACTGAAACAGATATGCTCAGACTCAGATATGCTTTATTGTTGAACGTGCAACTTAAACTATGCAAATCTGAGGAATACTCTACCCAAATTCAGCTGTACAGTAATTCTACCAAACAATCATCACTTAGAAAATATGTCAGCTCGGCTGAAGATGGGAATTTTGGAAACTGAGCCCTGAAGAGAAAAAAAAAAAAATATACTAAATTAATTATTCACTAACGTTAATGTTTGATGGAACTGTAAATGAATAGTTCCTTAAATTATATGTGAACTGCAAATGATCATTTACCACATGTTTCATGACCTGTTATTTATTTATTTATTTATTAAATTTAAACACATTTAAGAAACTCTGAAACTCTGCTCTTACAGTCTTAGCTGTACATTAATGACAAAAGGCAACGTATACTGTGTCTGTAAAAGAATATTGCCAGTGATCTTGGACAGTGAATGGGAGAATGTGATTTGTTCTTTCTTGGGAAAGGCTGAGGGAAAATCTTATGGGTTCTCATTTGCTTTTAAGTGATTTTTAAACTGAACTTTTCACTAGTTACTGACTACACCATGGTTTATTTAATAACAAAACTCTACAACGCGTGATGCATAGTCTGAAGCGTAAACTAAAGCCTTTGCTCAATGTCACACACACAGATAGAAAAGCAATTGTCACTATCCAAGGATCATGTGGTCAGGGTTGATGCCTGAGGTTCCCTGTTGTGCTTTTCAATGTTCTGTAGTGTTGTGAGCTGAGGTGTCGCTGTACTCTCAGGTGTCACTGAATGTATCCAGCAGTACTTGGTCAGTGGTGGGTACAAAAGTCAGGGTTGATTTAAGCTTAGTAAAAAATAAAAATCGATTCAGAGATAAAAAACTGACCCTATAGTGATACTTAAACAGAATGTCTTGCCGTCCCTTCCAGCTCCTTGATATGAGTTTAACATGCGCATTCACCTCATTGGCAGTCAGAAAAGAAAAATCTTATCTTCTCAATCTTATATGTTCTGGCGTACTTCATTTTTATCATTTTACATAAATTTCTCTTTTGAATAATGCTACTCCTTTTTAATTAAGAGCTCGTCTGTTTGTAAGAGGCCAAGCACCTTTGCTTACGGGCTAAAGCTAACAGGCAGATGAACTCTTTTTTTTCTTTCCTCCCTTTTCCTGTTTAACTGAACTACAAAATTAAGAAAGTTGCTGTTGCACTATAAGTGTGTTGCCACCCTAAACAGAGCACGTCACTTTTTTCAGCTTGATGAACTTGCGAATAAATTTAAAGTTTATATGTTACAGTATGTTAGGAATTTTCTTGCGGATGCACATCCTGGCGACTTCTCCTTCTTTCAGCTGCTCCCATTAGGGGTCGCCACAGCAAATCATCCGTTTCCATCTCTTCCTGTCCTCAGCATCTTTTTCTGTCACGCCAACCGCCTGCATGTCCTCTCTCACCACATCAATAAACCTTCTCTTTGGCCCTCCTCTTTTCCTCCTGCCTGGCAGCTCCATCTCCAGTATCCCTCTCCCTAATGTACCCAGCATCTTCCCTCCACGTATGACCAAACCAAGTCAGTCTTGGCTCTCTTGCTTTGTCTTCAAACCTTCCAACATGGGCTGTCCCTCTAATATACTCATTTCTGATCCTGTCTATCCTCATCACTCCTAACACAAATCTTAATATCTTCAGCTCTGCCACCTCCAGCTCTACCTCCTGTCATTTCATCAGTGCCACTCCAAACTGTACAACATAGCTGGTCTCACTACCATCTTATAAACCTTCCCTTTCACTCTTGCTGTTTCCCATCTGTCGCAAATCACTCCTGAGACTCTTCTCCACCCATTCCACCCTGCCTGTACTCTCTTCTTCACCTCTCTTCCGCACTACCCGTTACTTTGCACCATTGACCCCAAGTATTTAAACTCATCCACCTTCACCACCTCTGCTCCTTGCATTTTCTGCAGTCCTCCTTCTCATTTATGAATGTGTATTCTATCTTGCTCCTACTGACTTTCATCATTGAAGTTGAAAAAAATATATTTTTGCAATGCAGCACTTTCAATGGACAACTCTGTCTTTATTTTCTTATGTGTAGAATAAGGTGACAGGAATAACCTGCCTGTCGATCTGTATCTTGCCTGGTATCCAGTCTGTATCATGGCATAGGCCTATATCTAATCTGTATCCTGCCCTGTTCCCGTTCTGAGTAAAGGTCCCTGTGTACTGCACATGAGTCCAGTTCATCAGCCTATATGTGACAGTGAATAGTAAGATCTTTATTTGAAATGTGTAAGTTCATTAAGGAAAGCATTAATCATGATGGAGGGTTCTTCTCTGAAAGTGATTTCCACAGGTGAAATGACATTATACATAAATAAGAGGACAAGTGAGAGATGAAACATTGAAAAGGCAAAAGAAGGAATGATGATGCCCATACCTGTTGTCTAATAGAATATTCTCACAAATTCAGTCACAGTGGTGCTGAAATTGCTTTAACTGTCGTCAAGATTTTATTTAGATTTTATCTGGTAATAATATTGTTAGACTGCACACACCATACACAAAAACATGTTTGAGAATATTATCCAGCACTAGGTGTGTCTATGACATCTGTGTTGAATTTTATTCTTTTACAGTTGCATTCACACATCACAGGCCTAAACCCACAGTGAGCATGGGTCAGTTTTTGCACAGTGACATGTGTCTCCCTCTAGTGGTACACAAGAACATTACTTGACAGTTATTGGACTTTTGTGCTCATTTATAAATATGCCTAAAGTGACAGTTCGGGCATCAGGCTTTTTTCCCTCTTTGATTAAACAATGAATTTAACAGGGTTTCTCTTTTTCTCTGAAAAAAAAAAAATGTAGGTTTATATAGCTGGAACCAATACTTCCACAACAGATAGCTGTTAGATAGATCTTCTTCTTCTTCTTCTTCTTCTTCTTCTTCTTCTTCTTCTTCTTCTTCTTCTTCTTCTTCTTCTTCTTCTTCTTCTTCATTACATCCACTTTGACCATCCAAATTTACCATAAACTGATTAGATGCACCACACAATTGTTTTTTTCATTTCTGACTACACATGTAAACGAAAACTTGACATTTTTAATGCACATGTGACCTGTACACATGTGCATTAAAATGTACAACATGTTGGCCTATCTTCACAGCAAATATGTCTAAAATGCATTGAAACTTTCTTGTTACTAAGCAGTGAAACTAACAACTTTGAGGCCTCAATGGGACTATTAACATGACACTTTGTCGTTAGTTAGTCACACTACAAATTTACCACAATAGTTTTGTTCATAATGACACTTACGGTTAATCCTGTATCATCCCTGCAGTTTTTCATATGTTTATTGAGCCAGGGTGTACAAGGAAAGCATATCACAAAAATGTTAATATCTGACTAGATGTATACCTGTCCTTTTTTCAGGTACATTCACAGACTTGCTCCTCGTTTTAACACATAGTCTAATTCAAGTTGCAAACAGTAATGCATGGCTGCTTTCTTCACATATTTGCTGATTAAACATTAGATCTAACCTTAGTTAGATGTAACAGGATCTCCTCACTAAGTTGTTAAACTCTGAAGTATGGCTCAGATTTCGTGACAACAGGTTTTAATGACAGGGTCTGACAAAAGATCTCTGAGAAAATTTTGTGGAATCAGACACTGTAGTTCACTTCAGGCCCATGTTTTATCCAAGTGAACTCTTGGAATGTTCAACGATCATCAAAGCTGTTGGGACATTTAGCCGAGAAAAGAAACAGCGGTAAAGAATTGTCATTTTGTTTTCAGATACTTGATCACCAAAGCATGCAATAAGTGTCAAATGCTAAACCACAGACAGGGGGTGCCTTTCACTCACGGTCCATCACTAACCTACATTCTGTATGACCCATTGCTGAACTGAATGACAGGTCAGACACTCCATATCGCAACTGTAGCGTACTCCAAGCCAGCTCAGTCTGCCGTTCTTTGTTTGCGCTGAAACGGAATATGTAGTAAACCATACAATACATTTTTATTCATCAAGCACACTTTAAACAGAAGTAGCGTATGACACATGCCCTGTCATAACACACGCACAATGTGATGCTGTCACAACACTGGCTGGGTTTCCATCCAACTATTTAATGCAAATTAAAGGTTAAACTTCACATCAAATCTTTTAAGTCACATACGAACTTTATTCGCTGAAAAGAGGTGATTAACATAGGGTAAAATGATGCTGGTTGATGGAAAGAGGTTTAGTCGCATCAACAAGGGGTTAATTGTGATTTTATCACGTATTTCCGAGTTTAAAACTCACAGCTGTTCGCAACTCCTCCCGCGGTGAGGAGGGTGTGCATTTTTAATCTGCGTAACACAGCTGATGGAAACGTGCATGGACATGTTCATGTTCTGCATGGGCCTAGGCCCGTCAGGCCTGTATGTTGGCTACTGACCTGTCGTGCAGTGTAAAAGGTGAGCACCAAGCAACATCCTCAGGTACTTCTTTGTGAACCGGACCAAAAATGTTATGTGCACCCCTGACCATAGGGATTATTAGCTTAAAGTGGTAAAGTAGTGTTGAGGTGTGCACATTCAATGCAAAGGCACTTGAAAGGCAACTCCGTCCTCTGATATGCATGTTCATGAGGTGCTGTCAGAGGCTTTAATGGCATCATTGCCACACGTTTCTTTCTTATTTTTTCTTTAAAAAAAAAAAAAAAGAAAAAGGAAAAAAATATGTACATATAGAGCTGAGCCCCAGCTGTCTGCCTGTCACTGTAGACACTGTAAATATCAACCACTCCTTTTCAACAGTTTACTCAGCTCTCCACAATTATACAGCTCCATTGTTTCAACAGTCTCAGTCACCAATCACGCATCACCAGGATGTGGAAAGAGAGAGAGAGAGAGAGAGAGAGAGAGAAACTCCCACTTACCTATTTACTTTATGCCACTGAGACAAAAGTCACCCTCTTATACGGCAGTTAAAGTCAGCGAGTAATAGTCTTTTTTAGTAACAGTAGGACTATTTCAGATTCACATACATCATTCAGTTTCTGTTCAGTTTAACACGCTAAACACACATATTTACCACAGACTGGAAAGTGGAAAAACAAAACAACAAATCAGTGGAGTGACAGCTGAACTATTAACTCCTAGAAACTTTAACTAACTTAAGCTTCTTTGTGACATAGCCCTCATTCATGTTGAATATAAAATAGAATAAAATAAAAACTGAGAGCTTATTTTAACAATAAATAAATAAATACATTTCTCCAACATACTTGTTAAAATATTAGGAATACTGGTTCTGTTTTGAGAAGAGTCAAACCCATGTCTTAACCTCAGAGAAAATGGAGAAACGTCTGGCAGTTATTCTACAGTTTATGAACAAACAAAATGCATCTAATTTACAAAATAAGACTTTCCAAAAAAAAAAAAAGAAGAAAAAGAAGAAAAGAAAATAAAAATAAAAAAATAATTAAAAAAAAAAACAGGTAACACAAATATAGCTGCTTTGACAAGTTCAAACCATGGTTTGCAAACAAATTCAATGAGTGTTACAAAAAAATACAACTACTACATTAATGCATTTTGTGGCCTCTGGTCAGTTTTTCCTCACATTTTCAGTGATGTGTTTTTCTTTCAAACTGAAACAGACTGAAGATTTGCTGAGCAACTCCAGTCCTCAACAGCAGATGGTGCTATAGCCCATGTATTACCAAAGCATTTGGAGCCGTCTGTGTTCTAATGCGGTGTTTCTCAGTCCTGCTCCTGCGGGGCCCCTGCTCTGCCTATCTTCTCTCTATCCTCCAAACACACCTGATTAGTGTGATTAACATGCTCTTGATTTAATCAGGTGTGTTCAGCCGATCAAAAGTGCCACTGATGAGTTCAGCCAGGCAGGTAGAGCAGGGAAAGATGGAAAACGTGCAGAGCAGGAGTCCCCCAGGAGCAGGACTGTGAAACACTGTTCTAATGCATGACATGAGTCATGTGACATCACATACAGCTTCCGGTTGATTCAAAAACTTATCAAGTGCAAGGTAAGAATGAATGTATGGAGTAAATAACTGTTCAAAGAAGTTAAAAAAATCTATGTGTAATGAACTAAATGAGTAAACTGCAATATATATAGCTTAGTATGAAGTCATCACGAGGTTAAAAATACTGTGTAAATGGGCGAAGATCTCTCTCTGTTCAACTAGATGTTCTTAACTGCAACTAACTTTGATGAAGATGACTACAAAAACTGTTATTGCTCCACAGTTTTGATAACGACACCTTCACACCAGTTTATCACAGCTGCACACTCGTAATATCAGATTAGGCTGCTGAAAGGCATTGTTCAATTTATTACAAGTGGATAGGTCGAGCATAATTCAACATTTCCTGTAGGAAGCTGTTTTTACATTGCACATGCTGATGTAAGAGAAATGCCTGTTAGTGTAAAACAACAATTGGAACAGGGCCTGTCCTGACAAGTTGAATGTTTCAAGGGATGTTTACTACCATGAGCATCACCTGGGGTAAAAAAAAAAAAAGCACACTCCTCAACTGTGATGTCCATGCGTAATTTTTAGATACAAAGCAGAGGAGATGAGCAGCTCGACTGACTTGAGTATGACTCTTTGGTGACTAGACTAGCTTAACTTGTGTTGAAAATCATTGTATACTAACTAACTATGGTAATCATTGCTGTAACCAGCGGTAATACAGGTGGTGTCATGAACGGACAGGGAGACCAGATGAATGTGCTGAGCAACAGGGTTCATTAGTAGTAGAACTCAGGTCAAACAGGTCAGAGGTCAGAACATCAATCAAAGTATAGGAGGTTCACCCCTGATAAGTGCTGATAAGCAAGATTATCTCTTCATTCACACACACACACACACACACACACACACACACACACACACACACACACACACACACACACATTTTCACATAACATTTCTGCTGTTTGTTATGAATGTACCCTGTGTGCAATGAAAATAAATTATTCCCTGAAAATTATTTCATTTCATTTGCCTCCATGCAGATTCTACAGAGATTGTAAAACTGTTAAGGCTTTTAAGAGGAAAACAGCTGAGCAAGTGGTAGTACTCTTGTTGTAAGAAGAAATCTTTGTTTGTGTGTGTGTGTGTGTACAGAGAAAGGATGCTATTTGAATGCATCACATTCATACCCCATTTGTGTAAACACAATTTAAAATAAGACCCATCAAATACAGCTTGTGACATGTTTCAACGATTTTCAAGTCTTGTCTCGTGTTTTTCCTCTTGATCTTTGAATCTGTTCTTTTTTTTTTTTTTTAGTCAGTGTAATGAAAACACCTCAGTTCTTCACCAGCCTCTGAAAATCTGAATTTTCTTCTTTGTTAAGAGCTGTACTGCTGTCTCCTTCTCGAAATTTCGACCATGTTGGCTTGTGTGAATTTTAGGAACTTTCTCAAAATAGTGATACCAGTTTCCCTTTTTTATCGGCTCCAAACCCAAACACATTCACCTACGATTAAAAGAGAGAAAAGCAATCAAGTTATGAGATTACAAAATCATCTTGACAAGATTTATGTCATAAAACAGGTAAGCTGTGATGAATACTCATAAACTGTGTGTGAAAGAAATGCATGTTGGTACTCCTCAGCGATAGTAAAACCCATTGTCTTAATTGTCGTCTGGGGGGTGGGTTAACTGATAACATTTACCAACACTTAAAAACAATTTTGTCTGGTTGGATGGATGAATGGATTGCTTAATTGATGAATTATCGACAGAAAAATAGTTTTACCTCATCACAGATATGCAGAGCCAATACCAGAGTGAGGAAGCCAGTTGATGGATATCGACCATGTTTTTGGAGCCAGGACTCATGAACGTATTTCATAAAAGCAGGATGGAGCACCATCACCTTAAACATGGGCAAAAGAAAGCAAAATCAACCTTTTTTTTGAGTAAATAGTATGTTCAATAATAGTGATTACGATTCAGTTTTAATTAAATTAAAAATAAAAAGAAATAAGATGATTAGACTCTATTTCAGAAAACATTCTAAGCATGAAACGAACATGAAGCTGAGATACACTAATATTGTACAAACTGTCTCAAACTGCAGGCTAGTTTAAACTGCCTTGTCTCTTTGCTTTGATGTTTAAATACAGTTCTAAGAAACTCCGGCTTCTGCAGACTTACCTTGTTCTTATTAGCCTGTATTGTGGTCCTAACAATTCTGTATGTCCTGAGAATCAAAATAAAAATGAATAAAGACACCAATTCACTGCATGGAAATGTGTTGCAGTCGTTTTAATTCAGTATGTTTGCTTGAAGTAATGGCATGGGTGAAGAATTTCAGTTTGTTTTTTCAGTGCAATAAACTATGAAACAATTATGAGAGCCTAGTTATGAAACAGAATCACACAGGTCTAAATCTCAAATATTCGTAGGAAAAATACATACAAATAAAAAAAACATCTCGTCATCTTGATAACATTTGGTGATATCAACTTTGTACTCACCGTTTGATGTCTTTAGTGGTAAAGACACTGATGAGCCACTGAAGATCTAAAGTCTTAAAGGGAGCCAGCACTAAATGAGTGGAGTTATCCACATCCACTGCACTCTCAGGATAAATTACACGATGAGTAGTTTTGGTCCCCACGTCTTTCTCAAAGCCCTTAGTTGGCCCTCTGTTCATCCTTAAAAAGTAATAAAAAATAAATGAAAAATAAAAGTTGACCTCATCGCTTTTCATTTTCGATTGTGACTTATTAAAGTATATTGCTCCGAACATCTAGCCTCCTTGAGTGTACAGTTTTATAGGGTAAAATTTTTCAAATGTTTTTCAAATGTGACACATGCGGTTCTTCCAACAGAAAAAAATTATCACATGGATTCTTAGGGATCTTCAATGGAGTTTTTTTTCCTTTCCTTTCCTTTTCTTTTCTTTTCTTTCCTTCTTTCTTTCTTTCTTTCTAGAATACAGCCAACCTTAAGCCAGGATCTCATACCTGAAGACAAAATCATGAATGTCTATGAGCTTTCCATAGTGGGATCCCAGGAGGTTCCCTGAATTCCCCACAACAGCACAGGTCCTGCAACGATCAGGCTCTGTGTCCATGATTTGTGCATTGTCTGGAAAGATTTTGAATAGTTTCTCTATCACTGCTGTGTAGTTGGCGCTGTGTGATGCAGACTGCAGGCGCTGGCCATAGAACACACAAATACATGGTTGTAATGATGGAATTCTAGCTGCAGAAATTTCTGCACTTTGATTTAAAAAAAAATCCCCCCCCCCCCTCAAAAAACAAACAAACAACCCCACCCCCCAAAAAACAAACAAACAAACAAAAAAATCAAGTAGTTGGGTAACAGTAACAGCAATCAGGTAGACTGCAAATTACTAAAATAAGACAGATTTATTTAGAGAACTGTTTTATGTAGACAAGGTAATGTCATTAATGATTATATTATAGATATTCACTCACTATTGTGAATATTGCCCATAAAACCTGTATTTTAAAACTGAATATAAGATGACAGCTTCCAGTAATGTGATCGTGGCATTTATGATGCAGGTAACTGAAATGTGATTAGCCTACCTGCCACCAATGATAAACCTCTTTGCTGAGTGCACTATTATTCCTGGTCAGCAGTGGTTCAATGAACGGCTTGTATCGCTGAGTGAACCAGGGGTCATCATCCTCATTACTCATGCAGAAACTACATGCACATTGTTTATTTCTTCGTGAAACTTCAAATGAATTAATGAAGTTGGTGTTGTTATACATGTACAAGAAGATGGTGAAGCTAAGGGCAGAAGTCATAAAAACCACTTTTCGTGTGTAGACAATCATATTCCTTTTGTTGGATGCACACTGTGTCACCACATCCAGCTTAAGATCAAACGGATATCGTTGTGATATCTCTGTTGAAGAGGAAAAAGCATGTAAATATTGCTGCATTCGGACTTTTTAGCCTGCATAAATAAAATAAAGAATCTGATTTGATGACTTACCACTCAGTCTGGGATATCTGTTAATGATGAGGTGTGCTTAATCTCTTGAAGTTTACTTCTTGAAAGTTACCTATAGATGCAGTTAGCACTGTGGGTGAAAAGAGACAGGAGCATCAGGTTCTTTGCTACTATTTAAAAAATATAAATATTCATGAGGATGACCCAAGATAAATACTAATACAGGGTAGTTTGGGCCAGATGTGGGTGTTGCAGAAGGTGTGGTTGGACCTTTGCCAGGTTATGATCAAGACTTTAGTCACGCTGTTTGTAATCATGAAAATCTAGACAATGGTTGATTAACCAGTTGAGGTATGTTCCCTGGAACAAGGTCTTTCACAATACACTTTTTGCTAATTACGTAGTAACATTATTCTCATTCAATCTGGATGACGTGGCTGGATGTCGTGGAAACCTTTAAAGGAAAAGGGAGCAGAGACAGACATGGATCACACACAGAAGAGACATATAAAAAACATCCACATACATATCAAAGCATAACATAAGACTGTTTCGCAAATGAGCAGAGTGTGGCTTTGAGATTGTTTTTCTTTTGAAAATTAGGTAACAAACATGTTTTTAGTGGCTGCTATATTTTTCTTTGTTATTTTTCTTCTCTTTAATGATTTCTTTGATAAGAATTTTGTAATTTGTATGGCACTGTCTTCAGTGTTGTATACAGAGGGTATTTATCATGTCACAAACTGAGAAGAGACTGGATACAAGTGCAGACAGTTCCTTATTGAAATCCAGATCATAATTTCATTTCATGGTCAATAAATAGGCAAATAAAAGCTAAGAACAATATTATATCCATGTCAGCCACATCTGTACAAAAATTCTATATGAATTTCAAAAAAAAAAAAAAAAAAGGAATTTGTATTTCAGAAAATTAATTTGTTGAGCTCTTCAAAAAGAACACTGTACACATTGCACTACAACTAATTACTGACTTAACAACTTCCTTAACAGCTCAACTGATTCACCATAAATAAAAATATAAATGGTGTTCTAAACAGACTTCAGAATATCTAACTAAAGTTAAATAAGAAGTTAGACTCTTAACTAAAGTTAGCTAGCTCCAGTGTTGGGAGTAACACATTACAACTACAGTAACGCGTTACTGTAATGTAACTTATTACCTTTTCAAATTAAAGCAATTACAATTACTGAAATTTAAATGGGATCGCTACTCTTTACTTTTGTCTTGCATGAACATATTTATGGACAACTGCAGACTATAGCAGACAAATGCAGCCTATTCCCCCAATTTCCTGTTTCTTAACGTCACCTGACCATGAGTGAATCAATCATTCAGCAGTAGCCTACACAGTCGCTTACAGTTCTGGCAACGTGAACTTGCTGTCCTGGAAATACGGGTATTATTTTTCCCTCCTTGAGATCAAGGACAACAATATACTGGTGAGCTGTAGTCTACGTGCAGGTCCAAGAACTTTATCCACATCAAAAAAATAGTAATTCTAATTTTCTGAAATTTACCTGGTAAAACAACACGCTTCTACAAAGCTAATTGCAAAAGACCTCAGCACTAGCGCAGCTAACTGTCAAGGTCACAAAGGATAAATCTTGTTCTTTTTTTGTTTTTCAACTTAATGGTAATGTTTAGGTTACATGTGACCTCTGTTTCGTTTATGTATGATCAAATAGTAGCCGTACAACCGGGCTTAGTAAGTCTGAGTAGTTTATTTTAGTAATAAACGGTGAACATTGTGGAAGTCCCAAAACCAGTGTGGCCGTGTTTTTGACTACCATCTTCTTCAAGCTACCTCAACCCGATCAAGAAACACAGACCCAAACTGTTACAACTGGTCCCACACTAGATGTAACAGCAGTGCCACAGCAACACTAAAATAATATAGCTTTGTACGCATTCATAAGAGAATAGAAGCAAACATTTAGCAGTAATGCAAGGGTAATTGGTAATTGGTAAACTAGAGTTAGTAACTAGAAACTGTAACTAATTACTAATTCTAAGTAACTTGCACAACAATGGCTAGTTCCTAAATAAGTTTGTCCCCTCAGCACTGAATACAAAACACAAATTTGTAAGTCATACTAACTTTCATTTGTAATTACTGAGAAACTGAAATATTGAGTTTTGAGTTAATGTAACTTTGTTCAAATACAAATTGTAGGTTACACTTGATTAAATTATCAGGTACAGGGAGCTTTAAACACAAGTTCCTATAACAAACTCTAATAAGTTTGGTGAACTTAAACTCTAACTTAATAATTTGAGTTTCTGTCCAAAAGTTCAATTTACTCAAAAATTTGGATGCAGAACGTAGACTAATTTTTTTTAAGTTGAAGTCACAGCAGATTTTTCTTTCCTTTTCTTTTTTTTTTTTACAGTGCAGATGTAAAAAGGGGTGTGGTTAATGGACACAGCATAAAAAGACTCCATCAATAGTGCTTGCTTTGGACAGCGCAGCAGTAAAACAAACACAGACGCGGGAGGAATGTACAAAGATGTGCAATATATTAATAATATTTACAAAACTATATTTACAAAAATGTACAAAATATTTATAATGGCAAATATTCATGGGAAAAGGAGGAGAGGAGGGAGAGGACAGCAAATGAAATGAACTGAACAAAACAAAACATCCCTAAATACCTAAACTAAAAACACAACTGACTACAAAAAAGAAGGGTGACAGAACCAAACAAAACCTAACTACACTAACAACCTTAGAACAAAACATACAAAAGTGACACCCACCTATAACCCTTTACACAATGATGTGCCAACACAGGGAATCCCCACTTTACCCGTTCTCTTCCCAAAAACAACTGTATCCAACAAAGCCAAGACACAATCAAGTCCAAGTTTCAAGTTTCAAGAGACACAATCCAGAAATGAATTCAGAAAATAATGCAAAGTCAATGTCGCTAACCCACACTTAGAATCTGGCATCTTTAAGTTGTGGCGCTTTGCTTCTGGTTAGCCAGGCTGGAAGGAGCGCTCCGTCTTTGTTTTGCTGGGCCGGAACGAGGAGGCGGGACGCAACATCAGGCCAGATGGAAACTGACAGCTGGATACCTGCGTCAGGAGAGTAGCGAGAGAAGAGAGAGGGAGGAAACAGGACACAGGCAAAACACAGGGAGGAAAACAAGACGCAGGCAAAAAAAACCCGCAGTGCGCCGCACGTTACAGCTGTCTGCCTCTGTCTTCACTTATTTATTGGAGTAACCCGTGGGAGCCCTTACCCATAATAAACTAGAGTGGTACAGTCCAAGTGCTTGGCTAAACAGATAAGTTTTCACTCACTCACTCATTATCAAAGCCGCTTATCCTGATTAGGGTCACGGGGGGGTGCTGGAGCCTATCCCAGCGCTCACAGGGCGAAAGGCGGGTAAACACCCTGGACAGGTCGCCAGTCCATCGCAGGGCAGACACACAGACAAACACACACATTCATACCTAAGGGCAATTTAGTGTCTCCAATTCACCTAACCTGCATGTCTTTGGACTGTAGGAGGAAACCGGAGCTCCCAGAGGAAACCCACGTAGACACAGGGAGAACATGCAAACTCCACACAGAAAGGACCTTGGTCACCCGGCCGGGAACCAAACCTGAAACCCTCTTGCTGTGAGGTGACAGCGCTACCCACTGCACCACCGTATAAGTTTTCAGCCTTGACTTAAACATAGAGACTGTGTCTGAGTCTTGAATATTAATTGGGAGGCTGTTCCATAACTGTGGGGCTCTGTAAGAGAAGGCTCTGCCCCCGATGTAGCAGTCACAATTTGAGATACCAACAAATAGCCTGCACCTTTTGATCTTTACCTCAGTATGTGTGGAGAAGTCACCATTTACATCAACAAACTGATAACAATCAGTCAAGTAAGACCTAAGCCATAAGAGGGCCGTTCCCTTAACTCCAACAACATTTTCTAGTCTATCAAGAAGAATAGTATGATCAACGGTGTCAAAGGCCGCACTAAGGGCAAGCAACACAAGCAAGGAGACACAATCCTGATCAGAGGCCAGTAATAGGTCATTTACAACTTTAACCAGTGCTGTCTCTGTGCTATGATGAGGCCTAAATCCTGACTGATACATTTAATGAATGTTGTTCCTATGTAGGTAAGAGCATAACTACTGTGCTAACTACTGAGCCCTGAGCAGCCACTCTCCAGAACTACAAAACAGCTAGGATGCCTGCTTAGATCTACCATAGAACTGATGGGAACTCCAAGGCCCGGAAGGACAACAACTAATACAAGAAAAGAGTCATGTTAAACTAACAAGAAACCAACAACAACAATCATCATTATCATTATCATCATCATAACATTAACTCCAGGCGACCAAATGACACTTTGGCAGATGAAGTCAAAGTGTAATGGTCACCCATTAAAATATATATAAATATATATGTTTTAATATGTCTATTTTTTTCCGTTCCTTCCTTGTATTCTCATTTGAATGTCTGTTTATAAAATTGCCTTAATAATAAACAGTTAGTTGGAGGATGGGACTTTCAGACAGCCTGCAGTAAAAGAAAAAACACGGGAAAAGGACTAAGGTCCCATCTATTGGCCTGCCAATCAGTTGGAGGTGTTGGTGGGATGGGACAAGTTTTTTTAGGTACTGCCAGTAGGTTAGGAAGGGGAGAAGCGGCACAGGGGAGAAGCGGCACAGGCGAGAGGCGGCATCACCTTTTGATTATGGTTGGACACCCTTTGTGTTGATACGGGTCGCACATGCGAAGGATTACTGTTTTTTTGTTGGCGTGGACGCACGCAAGCGATCTTTTTTCACCTTTTGGTCTTTTTTCCTTTTTTTACCTTTTGTGGGGCAAAAAATCCTGGAAGCGGTCGCCAACCTGGTACAGACGGGTGAGACACGGGGTTTTTAAACAGGACCGCCGTGTCCCAATCGGAGAGGTGTAAGCGTATCATTGGTCGGTACGCTGCCGCGGGAGAGACTATTCAAAGACCTGTGCGCTTTGCGAAATTACAATGTATATAATGTAAATCATGAACTTTTGTTGGGGAAGTGTTGTATGATTGTATGGTGATGTCTGTTTGTCGGTCGGGTGCACTTTATAAAATAACATTAGCAGTCATTGGTACGCTCTTCTTCTTTCTTTCGGGATAAATGTATGGTGGGGGATTTATCGATCTGTAAACGGATAAATTCAAATCTGTTGTAAATACGGTCAGTTCAACGGAGGTTTGTGTGTATACTAATATGTATTGTGTTCTTACTGTGGTTTTTAAAGAGTACAGCATAGTTTTTGTTATCGCCAGCAGCTGTAGTATAGGCAAATAGTCCGCCCAGACCTTTTATGCGTTTGTAGCCCCTTTCTATTCGGAGAGATAGAGAGCGTTCGTTACAGAGTGGTGGCCCGTACGGGGAAAACACGGACTTTACCTTGTTATGCAGTATTTTGCTAGGCATAGTAATAGCGCCCTAGTGGGGAGACTTTGTTATACATCTCATTTAGGTCCTTAGCTTTGCAGTACACTTACATTGCACATTTTGTTTTCACTAAATATTCGTACTTCGTTAACATAAACACACAACATGACATCCAACATTGTGAGAGAGGCCTCTGTGGCTAATGATATTATTGAAGAAGGTGATTTGTTAACACCCATATATAGTCAAGAGAATGTCCAGACGCAGAATGTCAGCCAGCACCGCCATGTGACCATTAGAGCTGAGCGTAGTGCTGTCAGTGAGCTTAGCAGCCTGCTGGATGGTCTGTACTTAAATGATCCTGGGGAAGCACAACACGTAGAGGGGGAAGATGAAGTAAATGCTATAGCTTAACAGTTGGAAAGCCTAACAAACCGTATGGACATCCTTGAGGAACGACAAAAGGAGTCAATTGACAGTACCTTGAATCGTGAAGAGGGGATGCGGGCTTCAATACACAGGCTTGCTGATGAGCTCAAGGATTATGTGGACACAAAATTAGGAAAACTTGATGAAGCTATTGTGGCTTGTTTACAACGAAGGGATAGGAAGTGGGAGGAGGAGATGAAAAGGGCCTTGAATAAATCACGTTTGTCCTGGCGGCCCCCTGTTTTCTCCACACCTTCTCTCCCTGTCAGCAATGCTGATGGTGCAAACTCAGGTCTTCAACCTGCCCGAAGTAAACCCCCCGTCCATCTTGAATTTCCCCAGTTTGGCACGTCAGGTAAATCAAGCTCTGTTGATTAATTGTTTCTGGACACGGGACCGATGGAAACCCTGCTAGACGTGTGTGTGTATGGTGTTATTTATTATTTTTAAATAAATGATTATGATGTTTGATCAAGCGCAGTTGACCAAATGCATTTTTTGGGGGCGGGGGCTTCTTTGCCTGGGGCCCCCCAGTGTCTAGGATCGCCACTGCAGACTCCTGCTCCTTGACTGTTGTGTCAGCATGTTCATGTCTTCTCACAGAGAAGACATTGGAGGTTTTTATCCCTGCAATTAAGGTTTGGAGTACATTATAGGCCAAAATTTCATTCATCTCATTGATGATGTCATGGGAAAGCCATTTGGACTCCTTGCAAGTTAATCATGACATAAATTCTGGGATATCCTAGGTAACTTTAGTAGCTGATTCAAATTTTGCTTCTCTTCGCTGTGCCTGCGAACAGCAAATACCTGATAGGTAAGGTACAGGATGGAAGATAATATCGTTAATAAAGAGTATCTTGCTTCAGTCATTTGTTCAGAAATGGTTCTTTCAATATTTACACCAACCATTAGAACATCCATGACTCCAACTGATGCTTGTTGGAGGTTTGACTTTTCATGGTTTCGGAATCTTTCTAATGCTTCAGTCCAGCCGGAAAATCTGTCCTTAACAAATGCCTTTAAAGCTTATTTGTTGTGTGAATTTCCAGGGAGCGGGGCAAGGACATCATTAGCTGCTGCAGAGCAGATGTGACAAAACACTTTGTCTTGTATGTTGTCGTAGGTAATCTAGGGAAACGTGTTTTTCCATGTCGGTTGCTAGGTTCGGGACTTAGTTTTTCTAGGGTCTGCCTTAGTGCTAAGTTTAGCTGGTGTCGACTTGCTAGTGTAGCTGCTGCCTCCAGAATCACTTGTCTGACTAGGCCTACTTGACTGGTGTGAATAAGTGTCTTCAGAGCCGCATGTGTTACCACTGTCCTTTCTAAGCTTAATTAAAAACTCATTCATGTTCCAGAATGTTTAAAATGGACAATGACGACGTGTCTAATATTAGTTACTTTTGCAACAGCCTTGATTTCAAATTTCAAAGTAAAAGCTGTGCTTTTGATTGGTCACTTTTTGACTGTGTGGCCTAGAGCCAATGAGGACACAGCCTCACCTGTCGATTAAAGATGATGCTTTTAGGAAAAACTGAGTGGTGGCTACCAAGAGGGAGCTTTTGGACGACAATAATGTTTCCAGAGTAGACACAAAGTTAAATATTCAGTGCACATAGCATAATTTCCTGGTGGGTGCTCATCATTTCCCGTGGGTGCATGAGCTCCTGAGCACCCATGGAATCGGCACCTATGATGGCAAATATACATGGGAAAAGGGTGAGAGGACAACAGACGGTGCCATCGAAACAAGCTGAAAAACAAAACAACCCTAAATACCTTCACCAAAAACATACAAAACCAAAGGGTGGCAGAGCCAAAGAAAATTTAACTACACTAACTACCTAGGAGCAAAACCTACAAAAGTGACACCCATCTCTAACCTAACCCTATACACAATGATGCGCTAACACAGGGATTCCCCACTTTACCTGTTCTCTTCCCACAACAATTGAATACAAACAAAGCCGAGACACAATCAAGTCCAAGTTTCAAGTTTCAAGAGACATAATCCAGAAATGAATTCAGAAAACGATGCAAAGTCAATGTCAAACACGGTACAGGAAAGTTTGTAAGTAGTAAGTCGCGATAAAGCACGAAGGATCAAAACAGCAAGAGCGCTAATCCACACTTTGAATCCGGCATCTTTAAACTGTGCTGCTCCGTCTCTGGTTGGCCAGGCCGGAAGGGGAGCTCCGTCTCTGGTTGGCCAGGCCGGAACGAGGAGGCGGGATGCAACATGAGGCCAGATGGAAACTGACAGCTGGATATCTGCATCAGGAGAGTAGCGAGAGAAGAGAGAAGGAGGAAACAAAACGCAGGCAAAACAGAAGGAGGAAAACAAGACGCAGGCAAAACAAATGCACAGTACGCCGCACGTTACAGCTGTCTGCCTCTGTTCTCACTCATTTATTTGAGTAACCCATGGGATCCCTTATCTATAATATGCTGGAGTGATATAGTCCAGGTTGGCCATGTGGCCCCTATTGCAGTAATAAATGCTACTGAAAGAAATTAAACATCAGATAGGATGTGTTGCCTACCATGTAATAAAAGAAAAGAAAGGAGGAGTACATCACATCTAATCCAGGATAAGATAAGAATGCACTGTGAATGATAATAATTAAGAAATTAAAACACTCATGAAGTACATTCAAACAGCAACCATTTCACTTTAAATTAGAGAGAGAGAGAGAGAGAGAGAGAGAGAGAGAGAGAGAGAGAGAGAGGGAGAGAGAGCCTGACTGACAGCGGGGGACAACATAAATGAACACTTCATTGTACTGTACCAGAGTACAGTGTATGACTCAAAAACATGTCCCTTTAGATCCTTTGCTTAATCTGATGAGAGGTCACATTGACAGAGACCTCAGTATTTGCTTGGACATTCCGGCTGGTCCTGCTCTTTGCGTACAAGGATTAACTCCTTCTATAACACCTTCTGCCCATCCCGGTTCACCATTGCTGAATTTATTCAGGGAGAGTTAAATCAAGTCTGGGCCTTGGATGTCTGTTGTGATGTAAGCGAGCTGGAAAAAGGCCAAACTAAACATGTGTTTCCTTGTTTTCTTTGACAGTTTATGGGCAGAGCGGTACGACTTTACAATAAGACCACCCTTATAAAGAGTCTGTTAATGGTTTATAACTAGTGTATTAATTAAGTTGTAAACACTTTATAAATTATCAATTTGGCATTAGAACACATTAGATAAATGGGTGGAATTTCCCAGCATGCCCTGGGGTAATGGACTGTTGTTTAGCCCCAATTTGGTATTGTTCAGTTTATGTTTTCCATTGTGGCTAGTAGAAGTGTGTGTGTATTATTCATCATGTAGTCTATGTGTTGTGTTATTAATTCTTGTTGTAGTTTAATGTTATCTGTGTACCATTAATGTAGCTGTCTGTGTGAATGATGTCCTTTTCTCCTACTGAGTCAGCAAATGTGTTACCTCCTGGTTTGCGTTGTTGCAATCATCACTATAGAGAAAACCCATCAACCGATTAATAAATGTGTTTTACACTTTACAATAAGGCTCCCTCTCAGCAGTTTTAAATATTTGTAACTAAGAAATAACTGGACATAAAAATGAGTTTAACATGCTGACTGAAAAAGGGACAACATAAAGTAAGCTAAACAACTAGCAAGATCTGAGATTTATAGATATATAGATAGATAAAAAATGTTGCCAATTAGTGAGCCCGCATCGATGTATGAACACTGTGTTACAACTTGTTTATAATTGTTTATTAACAATTTTAGGTTTCCTTTGGCTCTGCCACCTTTTTGTTTTGTAGTGCAGTGTATTATTTTCCAGTAGGTATTTAGGGTGGTTTTTGTTTTGCTAGTTTCTTTACTTTGGCACCGCCTGTCATCCTCTCCCCTCTTCATGTGTTTTTTTTTTATTGTGTTTGTAAATATCGCTGTAAATACTGTGTGGATACCACTTTGTAAATATCTCTAATATACAGCGCACTTTTTGAACATTGATTCACCGTGACAGTGTTTTTCCTCACCATCACACCGTCCCAAATAAGCACAGGTGGGGGGGCTTCTTTATGCTACGTCTTCACTACATACCCCTAGTCACCATACCACACCTGGGACATAACACGGTATATGGATGATTGTTGAAATGTGAAATGTGTTGATGAGGGTAAAACAGATAAAAATCAGCAGTGGTTCAAACCACTATGCCTCTTAGATTCCTGAATGCACAACCTGTAACACGATACTGATATGAATAAGGAAGGAGGACACTTTTACAGGAATCAAGACCTTAAAAGGAGGGGTCAAGATGACAGGGATGATAGGGGATCTTGGAAGAAAACAGTTCAGTTTCTTTTTGCCAGTTAGACTTTTTTAAAGGGCATGTGATGTAAAAGTCTAGAAATGTACAACAAATGTCAGAGCTGTGGCAAATACACGCTCTGGCAAAAGGAGTCATCGAGTATCTGTCCTCACGACAATTACATACTCAAATATTCTATCACATATGGATGTTATAGATGTTCTTGTTTTGCGTTATACTAAATGATATTAAATAAGTGAGTGAATGAACATGTAAATGTGAAATTACCGTCTGCTCAGCAAGTAATGAAATGAGGTCCAGTTTCCACTGAGATTAGAGTAGATTATGTGTAAACAACACCATATGAAAAACATTAATGAATTGTAAACATGGATGTCTGTATTTAACATATGTTTTAAACTTAAATTATGAGGTGGTATGTATTACCCTCACAGTAGCAAAGCACAAATAATTTCCATTACTGATTCCATTACTCCAATAAGGAATGTGGAATAAATTCCCAGAGGAATCCCACACAGACACAAAGAGAACATGCAAACTCCACGAAGAAAGGACCCTGGCCACCCTGCTGGGAATTGAACCCAGGACGTTCTTGCTGTGAGGTGACAGCACTACCCACTGCACCACTGTGTGCCCCAATGAATAAACAGTCTGTGTTAAAAGACACTACAGATTTAGTAAAGGAAAAAGAGCAAGTCATGTTCATTCTCTTTTCTGAAGCAAAAGAGTCTGCTGAAGTTGTTCTTCTGAAGATCAGCAGATGAAACTGACTCCCTGGTCAGGGCAGTAGAGACCCTCTTGGATGACATCAAGATGAAGTTCAGATAAGACAAATGAATCTGTTGGAAAAGGTCAAGAGGACAGTCTCAAGCACCTGCAAATACAGGCTGAAGCAAGTTCTGAGGCCCAGGCTCAATGGATGGAACAAGATCGAAGTGATTAACAGTTATATCCTCCCAGAAATAAGCTACACTGGAAGAATGATCCAGTGGGCCTTGGAAGAGACGCAGAGACTTAACTTCTATCCCAAAGCAGCCATCCACTGCCTCTATATAACCTGAGCCCAAGGAGGAAGAGGCCTCCAAAAACTGAAACAGGCAACAGAGCAGAGGAACTCTGAGTGAGTATACATAGTCCTAAAAGCAAGATTGGGACACATCTAGGAGAACTATACTAGAAACCAGACAAAAGAGCCAAGGCCTGGAGGAGAGATCAAATGGAAGACACCATAAGGAGATGGAGAGACAAGACCAGACATGGGCAGCTCCAATACCAGGTAGAGAAATGAAGCAGTGTGGAGGGGTCCTACTAATTGCCACATAATACCACACTAGACCACATAATACCACATTATGCCACACTGTACCACACTATACCAGACTTCACCACATAATACCACGCTGTACCACACTAAACCACACTGTAACACATAATATAATACAACACTATACCACACTGTAGCACACTATACCACAAGATATCACACTGTACCACCCTGTACTACCCTATACCACATGGTACCACATCATATATCATAATACCACACTGCAGCACATATTACCACACAGCACCACTCACTACCCCATACTACTGCTCAGTGCCACGTAATCAAATACAATACAACATAACATCACATGGTACCACATAGTAACATACTAGTACGTACTTGTATGGCATAGTGTGGTATCATGTTGATTTAAGTGGTATTTGTGGCATTATGTGGGCTCATGTGGTGTCACCTGGCGTATGGCACTATTGCATGGTACAGTGTCGTATAGTGTGGTAGCGTTCCCAGTACGATTATGGTAAATCAAAAAGTCACTTGTCTCGATAAATATGTTTTCTGAAACTACACATTCATGTCTTTGTTCTCTTGCTTATGACTCGCATGTGATAATTTTAAGCCTATAGTACGCTATTTTAACATTCCCCAAATGGCAATGCCATAACGTGGTGTCATGTTGTAAAATGTGGTACAGTGTCATATAGTGTGGCAGCATTGCCATTGCGATTATGGTATGTCAAAATGTCGTTCATCTCAAAAAATACGTGTTTTCACGCCTTTGTTCTCTTGCTTATGACTCCCGTACGATACAATAATTTTTAGCCTCGGTTACAATACTTCAACATTTCCCATCTAGCAATGCTGTAGTGTAATATTTTGTGGTAACTTGTCATTACATACCGTAAATTCTCAAATAAAAGCGGGGCTCAAATAATGGCCAGGTTAGGGTTAGGGTTAGGATTAGATGAATTAGACGAAACTTTTGACATACTATAATCGTACTGGCAATGCTGCCACACACTATGACACAGAACCACATTATACAATGTGACACCATGTTGTGGCATGGCCATTTGGGGAATGTTAAAATATTGTACCATAGGCTTAAAATGAGTCCTAAGCAAGAGAACAAAGACATAAATGTGTAATTTCAGAAAACACATTTTTACTGAGATGAACGACTTTTTGACATACCATAATCGCACCGGCAATGCTACCTCACGATACGACTCTGTGCCACATATAACCACCATACATCATGTGACATCACATGAACCCACATAATGCCACAAATACATACTTAAACCAACATTAAACCACCCTATGCCATGTAAGTGTGGACTTGAGTGATACTACGTAGTGACTAGATTCCTGGGCAGCCATTACCCCTAACTGATGCCTGTATAGTAGAGATGTACAGAGTCGTCATTATCTGTATCTGTATCTATTCAACCAACAAAATTATGTGTCTCTGTATCTGTATTTGGATAGTAGACCAGAAGTGGGGCATGGTTTATCCTGGAAGTCACATTCAATGGGGCAAATGTTGTATTTTCTAACCTGGCAATGCAATTTTTGTGCCTTCAAAGCATCAGATTGATTGGCATATAATTAATTATGAAATATATTTCCACATCCTCATACTATACTTTTCATCTCTCTCTCTCTCTACTACCAGTGCTGAGGCCAGACTTGAGGCAAGCAAAAACAAACAGAAAGTGAAAATACTGCAACTAGAATACAAACACATTCAAAGGATCTTTGTTCGTCCAGGTTTAAAAAATACCACAACACACCAAACTCAAACTCAGACTCAAACAAAAGGCCTGGTGATAAGCATACTATACCCTGGCTACAGCCAGCAGCCCCTTGGTTACTGATTATGATTACTGAATAATGAATTAGATAAATTAATAGTTTAATCTAATGTAAAAACTAATACAGAAAAACATTAGGGTAAAATTAATATTCCTGCAGGAGACTATGATTCAGTACATGCACTTCTACCCCTTACCACTGGCTGGGCTACCTGGGAGAGGGCATGCAGACTGTCAGCACAGCTTGGTTGCCCTGACTGGGACTTAAGAAAAATTTAACAAGCAAGAAATAGACAAACACACAATCAGACACAAGCAACAAAAACGGTCACAAAAAATCTTGTAAGGCCAAATGAAATAACTACAGCAATTGACTCAAGGCTACTTAATACAATTAATCCTCGCCCATACTCCAAAGCCTGGTCACGCTAACAGTAGAGACAAACATAACAAAACCAAACTGCATGCCATCCACCTTACCCTAACACCCGACAAAGACATCAAGGAGACAAAAGAGGGCAGGGCCTTAATTGGTACCCTTTATGTAGGGCGATCTTCTATTCCTAATGGTGTATGCACGTCCTATTTGAGTGCACCGGCCCCCCCACTGCACTACTGTCCTCCAGTTACTTTCTCATACAACTACCACCGCATTGTGTTACAAACGTCCGCACATCTCTGTTCACCACTGCTGACTTTATTCAGGAAGAATCAAATCAGATCTGAGAAAGCCTAAAAGGTCCTACTCTGGTCAGCAGGGCTAATGTAAACTCTTTCACAGTTGAAGTAACTCTGGTACAGTTTATATAGGTCTCATAATGTGAATCAGTTAATCAGGGGAGAGCTTTCCCAATTACAAAAAAAATCTTGCTGTGTTATTGTGATAGAGTGAAATAATAATAATAATAACAATAATAATAACAGTAATAATAATAATAATAATACAAGTTTATTTAGAGCCCAGTATCACTATTCATAGTCTCAAAGGGCTTTACATGTCCATAACAAAGTCAAGTCAAATGAAAATGAAAACAGTAATCATGTTATTGACATAAGGGATTGTGAAGAATGGTGAAAATGTGAAAGACGTTGTTCTAGTCTGTTGGAATCTTAATTTTTCCTCTTAAAGACATGTCAGAGAGGGTTGCATTCACATAAATAATCCATTAAAAACTGGAATATTTGGCAAGATAGTAGATATTATAATATATGATACAAACAGTGAATATATTGTGTCACAGCCTGCACCTCATTTTGGACTTTTATTTTGATTTGTCTTGTGCCTCTGTTCCGTGTGTGTCTCTGCCCCTCACCTGATTCTGTTTATTCCGTTTATTAACCTCGTTTAACCATTGTTAATTTTATCCAATCCTGTTTCTGTATTTTAGTTCTCCTTTTGTATTTAAGCCCCTGTGTTTTACCTGTCCTTTGTCTATCGTTGTTGGTGTTCATATGCACTCTGTTAGGCTGCACCTTTTTGTTACTAGCTTTTGTTCCTGTTTACACCTGTTTATTTATCTTCATTTCTGTAAGTAAAGTCCTCCTTTTGTCACCATCATCGTGTCTTGCGCTTGGGTCCTGCACCACTCCACCCCTGACAATATTGTATCTCTCTCATGCTGGAAAAAGGCCAAACTAAATGTACCTGTTTCCTTGTTTGTGACAGTTTATGGGCTGAGCTTTTCCCAGATGGTGGTTAAAAACTTTGATTGTATTTGAAGATTATGGAACAGATTCAAATCGGCGGCTGCACAAAAACAACAACAACAAAAATGTCTCGAGACAAACATGCTCTGAAGATTTCTGTAACGGCTCTTAACGTTAGGCTTTTCTGCGAAGAGTGTGAGATATAAGTAGGTAGGAATGTACAATATACATCTGAGCTGTGGGAAAACTCTGAGACAAAAGAGAAATATGTGCAGAACAGATCCTGATTGAATTCAAACGTTCGTGTGTATGTGCGTGTGTGTGTGTGTGTGTGTGTGTGTGTGTGTGTGTGTTTCAACTCATTACCACCACGAAAACTTATGGGACTTCTTTAATATCACAAACTAAGAGATGCAAGGGAAGTTCAACCCAAAGGAAAGCTCATTGATATTGTAGTTTGTATTGCCTCAGAGGAATTGCATAGGCCATAGTTTTCCAGTCTGACTCCGTGTTCTTTCCCCACAGCTCTTTAGAAAAGAAAACTCTAGATTACATATTGTAAGACTGTTCAGCAACGTTCATGGTACATGCAGCAATGTAAAAAGAACAAATCAAAAATATAACAACAAGTACAACAATACACAGCAATAATAATAACAATAATAATTTTTCGTGGGAAACAAGACACATCTTGGCCAGTACAGTCAAAGAAGCAGTGGCTCTCACCCCTCTGCCAACAATGTCTGCATGTCCCTGTCCAAAGAAGCACGTCCGGTAGCTGCTGATCGGACCCAGCACAATGTTCAGGAGGAATTTTGAATCATTCTTCATTACAGAACCGCCTCAGCTCAGCCATATTCGTAGGATGTGAGGTCACTCCACAGAGGTGCTATTGGATTCAAGTCTGGGCTCTGACTGGGCCACTCCAAAAGGTGGATTTTTTTTTTTTTAAGCCATTCTACAGTAGATTTACTTTGATGCTTAGGGTCATTGTCCTGCTGCATCACTGAACTTCTACTGAGCTTCAGCTGGCAGACAGCCATCCTGAGATTATGCAGGATACCTTGATGGACTTGGTAATTCATTCTCCGCTCAATGATGGCAAGTTGTCCAGACCCCGAGGCAGCAAAGCAGCTTCAAATTATGATGCTCCCTCTACCGTACTTCACCGTTAGGATGATGTTTTCACGTTGGTCTGCAGTGCCATTTTTATGCCATGTGTAGTGCTGCACAGTCTTCCTGAACAATTCATCAGTCCGCAAAACAATTTACCAATAGCGTTGTGGAG
The DNA here is from genome assembly GCF_902362185.1 of Chanos chanos. Lineage (NCBI taxonomy): Eukaryota > Metazoa > Chordata > Actinopteri > Gonorynchiformes > Chanidae > Chanos > Chanos chanos. The sequence continues at coordinate 16,557,870 of NC_044505.1, forward strand.
TGTCAAGGTGCTCTTTGGCAAACTTGAGGCGTGCAGTGGTGTTTTTTTTTGTTTTTTTTTGAAGGCAGCGGCTTCCTCCATGTTTTCCTACCATGGACACCATGCCTGTTCAATTTTTTGCATATGGTAAACTCTTGAACAGAGATGTTGACCAGTTCCAATGATTCCTTTAAGCCTTTAGCTGTTACTCTAGGGTTCTCTTTTACCTCATTGAACATTCTGCGTTGTGTTTTTGGAGTCATCTTAGCTGGGCGTCTACTTCTAGGGAGAGTAGCCACAGTAGTAAATCAGCTCTATTTGTGGAAAATTTGTCTAACTGTGGACTGGTGAATACCTAAAGTCTTTGAGATTACTTTGTAACCCCCTCCAGTTTTATGCAAATCAACAATTCTTGATTGTAGGTCTTCAGAGATCTCTTTTCTGCGAGGCATGGTTCACATCAGCAGATGCTTCTTGTGAATAGCAAACTCAAAAAGTTTGAGCATTAATTTATGAATCAAAGTAGCTCTACACCTCGCTCCAATCTTGTTTCACTGATTGGACTCCAGGTTTGTGAACTCCTGACTCCAAATAGCTTTTGTTGGAGTCATTAGCCTAAGGGTTCACTTCTTTTTTCCACCACCACTGTGAATGTTTAATGGATGTGTTTAATAATGAGATGAAAGATTATGATTGTTTGTGTTGTATTAGGTTAAGCACATTCTGTTTGTCTATACTTGTGACTTAGATGTAGATCAGATCACATTTTATGAACAATTAATGTAGAGAACTACGTAATTCCTAAGGGCTCACATACTTTTTCTTATCACTGTACTTTTTAAACATCTCTGTAAAAGACATGTCAGAGAGAACTGCATTCACGTAAATAAAGCATTATAAAGTAGAATATTTGGCAAGATAGTAGGATTTATAGATCATACAGCACATATTTTGTTTCTCTCTCTTATGCTGAAAAAAAGGCCAAACTAAAAGTACATATTTATTTGAAGATTAGGGAAGATATCCTAATCAGTAGCTACACAACAAAAATCCCTCAGACAAATATGCTTGGAAGATTTCTGTAACGGCTCTTAACGTATCAGGCTTTTCTGTAAAGGGTGTGTGAGGTAAATGTGTAGGAATGTACTGCATACATCAGAACTGTGGTATATATAAACTGTGGCAAGAGGAGTCATTGAGTATCTGCCTTCTCAGCAATTACATACTCACATACTCCACTACATACAGATGATCATGTTACAAAACATATTTAATGAATTATAGACATGAATGACTTTATTTAAAACATATGTTAAACTCAAATAACATCTTTTATTTATGTATTTATTTTGTTTGAGATTTGAATTGTAGCAGATATGGACCAGTTTGCCAGAGGGTTTTAAAAATAAACAAATAAATTCACAAATATGGTATAAATGAGTAAGATAAATGCACATTAGACAAAGGAACAATTGTTATATAAAGACCTTGAGTGTGATTCATCCATTTTCAGTTTTTATGGCTTTCTTGTTGTTTTTTTTTCATTGTACTGTTATATTGCCTTGAAGAAAACAGAAAAAAGAGTTGGGTAAATTTATAACAATGTATATAAAATTTGGTCAAAATAATTATTAAATTGATCATATATACTTGTTTCTCAAGGATTCTATAATAATTTAAGAATCCAAACAACACATATTCATTAACGGCCATGGTCACAAGTATGTGATTGCGTCTGAGTAGCCCCCATAGTCTCAAATTTGTGATTTTGGAATTTTGGTAATTAGACATTCTATGCTGACATAACAATGGGTAGGGTGCGGCTCTGTCAACATTAACCCAGGTTAGTTTGAAAACGCATAAATATTTCTTCACTGAGCCCTTCAGCCACACTAAAACAGCATTTTCCGCCACCAAAAACGATACTTTTCGAGCGTTCTCTGAGGTGCGTAAATCTGAAAACGCCATTGTAATGTGGACAGAGAAAACGGAGAATTTCAGAAACGGTGATGTATGGTTGCTGTCACACTGGCGAAAGTTTGTGCTGGAGACACCAAAGCAAATATGATGGGCGAAATGCAGTGAATGCTGCTCTATCAATCAAGTTTTCTAATCTATCTTCGGTTACAGATAATCGTATTGTACAATGCACATGCACTGATCCAGTGTAGAATACAAGCTTTATATTTCCTGTGTTCATGAGATGGAAAACAACCGCAGTGGCCATTAAAACCCTACATGGAGCGGTGACATTGGACGCGACATGGCCGAAAAAGTAGTTGGTGGTGGGATAACTTTATAATCAAAAGGGTGTAAAATCAAACAAGACATTTCAGCGTTTTATTTTGGAAAACAGAATGAAAACGATAGTGTGTACGAAGAAATGTTTATACAAATGCGTTTTTGCGTTTACAGATTTGCCCGGCTTCAGGAATTATATTTAAACATAATGGTACTTAATTTTGGAATACTGACAACACGACTGCAAAAAAAAAAAAAAAAAAAAAATCGGGCTGGGGGACCTCTGCCGGAAAATAAATGAATGAATGAATGACATGGCTCTGTTCTGTTTTTTATGATTCAGGGACTTTGTAAGCATTCAAGGCTTCCATACTTAGGAGTGAAATCTTTCCAAAGGCATTTTTTAAGTGCGCAAGCTTTTTGATTTAGGGTAGGTATGGCAGTTACTCACTTTGTGGAACTGCCAATGATGATCATGATGACTTTGGTGTTACTTCTGTCAAGTTCAAGAGAAGGAAAATTCATTCAGTCTGGCTAGAGGGGTCTCGTAGCTGTAATGATTACAGGGGCTGCTTTCTTTTCTGGTAAGACTTAGCTCCATACAATTGCTGGTCTTCAGGTCTATTCTTTACATCAACAGCCATATATGACCAGTAAAATCTAGATCTTGATGTGGTTAAGGTTAAGGATTCATTCCTTGCTGCTAGGCCCCATGTTGTCTTATGTACTTAGGAAAATGACAGTATGCAAACATTCTGGTACCACCAGCAACTTATCAGTCTATTGATCCTTCTGTCACTTTTTGAGGAGAACATTCTGTAATACTATTCTCTTAAAAGGAAGGGTGTTTCAGGAATGTCATGCTTCACTGTAGGAGAAGGTCTATCACCTGACTCAAATTGATGGATTACTTCCCTGATGCTGGGGGTCAGCCCTTTTTAACTCTTTGGTATCTATTTCTAATCAACATCCAGATTTTGTTTCCTTGTTCTGCAATGCAAGTTGAGGGAGAAGCTTGACAGAGGAACAAGCCATGTGTAGCTTGTGGCATTAAGTTTTGCAGATGTTAATATGTACTTAAGAAGGCTACTGCCAGTCAGAACAATGAAGGAGTTATCATAAAGGTCATGCATCCTGCAGAATTATAATTTATTTGTAGGAGACTTAGCCTGACAGAAACACAGACCTCTTCTTACCAAAGTTATGATGTACATTTGTCTTTTCTGACCTTGGTATGACAATGTGCTAAAGCCAGTAGTATTTTCTGTGTGAAGTATGTAATGAGGTTTTGGGTCAGCAAATTCCAGAGCAAGGGCTTGTAATGTTAAATGGATGATGGGAGCAGACAGGCCTGACTTAACAGTTTGATAGAGAACTTCAAAATCAAACATGATTCAGGGCATAGATAGCTGACTCCTCTAGTTCTCACTGTATCAATACATTCTGCCAGAACTCTACCAGTTGTCCTGGTATCTGTATTATCCACATTATTCAGTTACGTCTTATTGATGTGCTGTGTTAGCTAGTATTTCTACATAATTCTTTTGCATTACAGGTCTGAGGAAAGCTTGACAATATTGGTGTCAAACGGTTTATCTCCATCTTCCTAGATCCCTCTCCCTGAGGACGGTATCCATTTGTCGAGTCATATAAAGGCTTGATGATCTGGGATTAGTCCTTCACGAATTTACAATAATAATCATGAAATCCAAGGAACAATCTCAGCTCTGGACACTGCATGAAAAGAGGTGTATTGAGACTGGAATACTCCTGTATATGCCTGGATACTCCACAGATAATCGAATGTATCCGGGAGTTTGCAGCTCTGTTATGCGGCCTGGAATACTCCTGGATATGTACCAGGTCCGGGAGTCTGCCTAGAGCCCTTAGTTGCCATGGTGAATAATCCCTTGGGCGTGCTTGCAAGGGAACATTTGCACTTCACACCTTGGGCCACCAGGTATCCTGCAATTGGCCAAAAGTCTTACATTGGATTGATGGAACAATGTCTTGCCCCTCCTCTAACACCCTTTCCCATTGGTCCATTGTGTGTCCTCAGACATGATTTCATATGGTTTATATTATTATCATTATTATTATTGTTTTATTACTGGTTGTGTTGTTTTGTGTTCATAGGTAGATTGTATAGATAGTCTGTCACACAAAAATGAATTACACAAATTTTATTATGAATAAAGAAAATACGGTATGATATAAATTGACAATTTTGTGTGTGTATATATATGTATGTATATGTATGTATGTATATATATATATATATATATCATTGTACAACATATAACAAAATTGAGTACATTAGATACATTATATAATATAAATGGTTTTCGGGAACATAAATGAAACACTAAATGTTGAGCATTCCCAGGTACAGCCCAGCGTCTCTGGTCTCCATTGTGAATCTATCTGCACCAACTCGTGCATGGTGATTCACAACATATTTTTGGTCTTCCTCCAGTCTATTCTGTAGCACCACAGCGCAGACAACTCTGTGCTAGGCCGGAGTACCCACACTGGCCTTCCATCCGAGATGGCGTCCTCCTCTTCAGAAACAATATCTACTGATGCGGTCCTCCATATAGCAGCCTCTTCCTTAGTTTAAAGAACACTAGCTGCGGCCTTGTGCAGCTGCAAAACACAGTGGAAAACAGAAATAGATCACTGAAAACAGCAAATAGAAAAAAAGTCTAAGAACTACCGGGGAAATCATTATGTTATTATGTTTTTATACTTTGTTTATCCCGAGGGAAATCTGAGTGTCACAACACCACTGTCAGCACACACCAAACATGACATAGAATAAAATAGTACAATATAATAAGATAAATAGGAAAATAGAATGATAAAAATAAAACAAAGATAAAAATAAAGATTGCATCTGCACATTGTGCAGTAATTAGTAACGTAATAAGTAGCCTTTAAGTGAAGTTTACTTTGTCCGGATATTTCCAGATACACCACTTTACCACTTTTCATTCAGTGATGTGTAGATCAGATCTAACTGAGCAGCGGCACCACAAAAACATTGTTTTTGACATTCCTGTAATGGTCATGAGCTTGACAGTTCTTAGAAAAGGAGGCTGCTAAAAACAAGACTCAAGAAGGAAAGATCAACATGTCACGGATGATAAGGGATCTGGAATGAAACCAGTTCCTTCTCTGAATGGCGTGTGATGTAAATGTACCACAAACATCAGAGCTCTGGAAATAGTAGTCATTGAGTATGCTATTTGTCATTTATCACTGCGGACCTTCTCAACATTTAGATACTCAGATACTCTATAACATATGGATGTTAGAGATGTTCTTGTTTGGCACTCCCCCAAATTATATTTAATAAGTGGGTTAATGAATAAGTGAATATTAAAGTACTGCCTCCTCACAAAAACATGAATTTAGACTCTGTTTCCACCAAAACTAAATTGTTAATGTTTTGTAAATATTAATCCTCAATATGAGCAAAACAAGCTTCAGGGAGGAATGAAAAATACATAAATATATAAACTTACTCAGCTGACTCATAGACTCTTCTACTGTAAATCTCTGATTCCGTGTTGGGTTGGTACGAATACAAAGATGAAATACTTTGATAATCCCGAGGGAAATCCAAGTGTCACAACACCACCATTAGCACACACCAAACATGACATAGAATAAAATAGTACAATATAATAAGATAAATAGGAAAACAGAATGATAAAAATAAAACAAAGATAAAAATAAAGATTGCATCTGCACATTGTGCAGTAATTAGTAACGTAATAAGTAGCCTTTAAGTGAAGTTTACTTTGTCCGGATATTTCCAGATACACCACTTTACCACTTTTCATTCAGTGATGTGTAGATCAGATCTAATTGAGCAGCGGCACCACAAAAACATTGTTTTTGACATTCCTGTAATGGTCATGAGCTTGACAGTTCTTAGAAAAGGAGGCTGTTACTAAAAACAAGACTCAAGAAGGAAAGATCAACATGTCACGGATGATAAGGGATCTGGAATGAAACCAGTTCCTTCTCTGAATGGCGTGTGATGTAAATGTACCACAAACATCAGAGCTCTGGAAATAGTAGTCATTGAGTATGCTATTTGTCATTTATCACTGCGGACCTTCTCAACATTTAGATACTCAGATACTCTATAACATATGGATGTTAGAGATGTTCTTGTTTGGCACTCCCCCAAATTATATTTAATAAGTGGGTTAATGAATAAGTGAATATTAAAGTACTGCCTCCTCACAAAAACATGAATTTAGACTCTGTTTCCACCAAAACTAAATTGTTAATGTTTTGTAAATATTAATCCTCATTATGAGGATAGAATGATAAAACTAAAACAAAGATAAAAATAAAGATTGCATCTGCACATTGTGCAGTAATTAGTAATGTAATAAGTAGCCTTTAAGTGAGAATAGTTAGGTAGATAGAAAGTTATTGCCATAGTGACAGGAGTTATATACATAGTATATAATGAATATGCCACAATATAGATCAGTAGTAGTAAGACTATCACTACTGTGTGGTGTGTAATGTGCAATCGAGAACGTTGTTGTTACATGTGCAATAGAGTACACTGTCATTGTTACACATTGTGTAACACGCTAATACTAACTGCATAGTGCAATTCTAAACCAGATAACTGTGAGAAGGAGTGAGACAGATAGAAATAGTTGTTGTCCACTATCCAATTGTCCATTGTGCTATTGTCCATAGTACAATCATTATATTGGAGGAGGAGCAGCACAGGGCATCAGGCATCACTCTAACCCTTTGCTGCAGCAGAGAGGGGAGGAGTTGTACAGTTTGATGGCCGCTGGCAGAAAAGACATTCTGTAAGTCTCGGTGGAGCATTTGGGGGAGATCAGCCTGCTCCTCAGTTTAACAAGCTCATTGTGAAGGGAATGGGAGTTGGTGTTCGTGATGCGCACCAGCTTCTTAAGCATCCTCCTCTCTGCCATCACCCCCAGTAAGTCTAGTTCAGTTCCACCTCCTATGACAGAGCTGGCTTTCCCGACAAGCTTTACCAGTCCTCTGTGTTCTGCCTCCTGTTGTGTACTGATACACCCCACAATGGCAGAGTCATCAGAGAACTTCTGAAGGTGGCATGACTCTGAGTTGTACCTAGTTCATTTTTTTATGAAGTTGGAAGTGTTCTGGGTAAACAGGAAGGCAGAGAGGACAGATAGAGCTTGAGTTTGTCAGACAGAGCTTGAGCTTGTCTCCCAGCAATACATGCTGTATAGTGTTGAATGCACCAGAGAAGTCAAAGAACATGACTGTCACAGTGCTCCCAGCCTTGTCCATATAAGAGTAGGCTCGGTGCAGCAGGTGGCATCCTCCGCTCATACACATTCCTGGTAAGCAAACTGCAGGGGGTCTAGTGCTGGTCTTACCAGGGGTATAAGATGGGAGAGGACCAGCCTCTCCAGGGTCTTCCTCATGTGTGATGTTGACTCCACTGGTCTGTAATCATTTAAGACATTTGGGTGCCCCTTCTTGGGAATAGGGACCAGGAATGGTTTCCAGTTTGTTTCTGTGCGGCTCTGCTGCTGCTCTACGAGTGAACTGCCTAATTTCAATACCAACACCTAATTTAATACTAATCAAATCTCTGACTAAGGTATGTGAAACACTCACTATGGCAAATACTCAGCTTGTTCAGTATGTCGAGTGCAGGATGTTTAGCCATTCTACCTCCGTCATTAATAACAGCTCTGTTTGTGCTAAATGTACATTAGTTAGCTCCCTGACGGAAAAGATTGTAGCATTAGAGATGCGCATCCAGATGCTGGAGAGGCTTAGTGAGAGTGAGAATAGCCTAGTTCCTGTAAAGGAAAATCTGGATGGCTCAGGAAGAGTTAGCAGCTCCCCGACTCCGGCACTAGAGCCCTCACAGCGGGGCGAATGGGTGACGACTTGGCGGCATAAGTGCAAAACCAAAGCTAACGCTAAGGCTAGCCCACGAGAGACACACCCCTCCCCGCTTCATGTGTCAAGCAGGTTTGCCCTCCTCAGTGAAACACTCGCTGAGAAATCTGAAAGAGCTCTGGTTATAGGAGATTCCATTCTACGGCACGTGAAATTAGCTAGACCTTTAGGCGCACCAGCAGCCCTAGTTAGCTGTATACCGGGAGCCAGGGCGCCGGACATAGCAAGTAATCTTAAAGTGTTAAGTAAGCATAGGTTTTCAAGGATAGTTTTTCATGTAGGAGCTAACGATATACGCCTTCGTCAATCAGAGATTACTAAAAGTAATATTGTAGAGGTCTGTAAATTAGCGAAGGCGATGTCCGATGCAGTAATATGCTCTGGCCCAATCCCAATCCGGCGAGGCGATGTAGTTTACAGCAGGTTATGGTCGCTGAACTGCTGGATGTCCAGGTGGTGCTCTGACAATAATGTGGGCTTTAGAGACAATTGGAATAGTTTTGAGGGCAAGGCTGGCCTTTTAGGGCGGGACGGTGTCCATCCCACTCGGGAAGGTACTGCTCTCATTTCTTGTAACATAGCGCATAGTCTCAGAACAGTTAATCTGTGACAATCCAGAGCCAAGGCCAGGGAGCAGAGAAGCAGGCTAAACCGACTGTCTGCTAGCCGCACAGAGTCATCACCCAGGTTAAACTATATTGAGACTGTGTCTGTTCCCTGACCTATACGAAAATGTAGAAACACTCAGAGAATTTGTTCTGGTAACCTAATGAACATAGGTATAGTCACATTTCCACAATCTGAAGCTATCTCAGATCATTATATTATCTCATTCAAAATGTGGCTTAGTAATTTTATATATGCACCTTGCCACACTATGGTAATAAACGTACGTTTACACCAGCTACTACGCAGAACTTTATGAATAATCTCCCAGAGTTATCAACTTTAATTGGATCACTGTCACACCCCACAGAACCTGATCAGGCAGCTGAATCTATAGAGTCAACATTCCGCAACACCTTTGATAATGTGGCCCTACTTAAAAAGAAAACAATCAGAGAGAAAAAACTAGCTCCCTGATATAATGAGCACACTCACTGATGTTGTTCGGGAAGATGGAAACTTTTACAGGAACACAGACTCAAAAAAGAGGGGTCAAGATGTCAGAAATGCTAAGCAAATTCATTTTCTCGAAAAGTATGTGCTTGTTTGTTTGCTTGACAGTGTAAAAAATGATATGCTGGAACTACTCAAAAAAAGTGAGGGAACTATATTACATGCAATAATGTTATGGAAATGTTTAGTTTTGATTTTTTTTTAAGTAAATACACTAAAAATAAATCATTTTAAATGACCCAATTTATTTCAGTCATTTTTTAATGTGTCCCTTAAAAGAATAGTGTAAAATCTATTAATTAAAGTACCTACAAAATGAGCCAAGCAAGTATTCTTGACTTCGGTGTATAAGTGTTTACACGATTTAATGAAATTATCTGAACCGCTATTGTCCACGAGACCTTAGCCATGAAACAGGTACTCATTGCTGAAAATACTTTCACTCTCAACTTGACAAAGTACTGAGTAGCAGTGGCTAGTCAAACACCATTTTCTTGTTACTTCAACCTGTGTTCTTGGGTGGAAGTGAGATTCTGAGTCATTATCTCATAGATGGTAGCTTCACACCACTGGCACTGCACCAAATGCAAAGTAGTTATAATGGCGACTGTGGTGACCATTCTCTTTTTTAAAAACTCTTTTCAATCATTGCAGAAAGTTTGCTGGGTTGAATGTAAGCGGAGGTGCCCCATAATGCACCGCCACGCTGACCTTGGACGTTGTCGGAAATCCAAAATTTTAAAACTTATAGTGATTTAAGAGTTATAATAATTTAATAATCTGGTGTTCATATTGCTTAATACAAAGTGATTAGAAATTCATTTAGTTTACATAACTCAAAATTTGATTTCTATGTTATAACAACTAAAATCTTTAAATCAGTAGAATTTATAATGACATTTTAAGTTTTACACAACTTAATAGAATTAAGTCATTTAAACCTGTCTGCCACATTCACAGAACAAGTGGTGGATAATATTATTTCTAGAACTTACTTCAGACAAAACCTTCCAAGACGTCTCTTACAAAGTCCACGTCCCACAGAAAAAGAAATGTCACCAATCGTGATGTCCAATTAAAATGAGCAAGTCAGTTCCCATTTAAAAACTAAATATTGTGCAGAATGTATAAAAACTTTTACAAAATTTTCTCTCGGCATCTCTTTCTTGCAAACCATCCCTGATTTTTTTTTTTTTTTGTAAAACACAAAGTCACAATTTTATTTTTTAAGAAAGCATAGAGTTATTATGGGTTTGTTAAGATTTTTAATGAAATCTACTCACCTGCGGGATTCATTTTTTATGGGGGTATGGGGGTATATGGTTGTGGAAATCTGCTGAATGGTCAGGGAAATTTTTGATTGTATGTTTAGATTAGAGAAATAGATAAAGGCGTAACACCCGTATTTTGAACATTTCTGCAATGACTCTTAACGCAATAGTGACATTGTTCAGAAAGGTGGGAGCTTAATGCAATCATCTGGGATGAACCGGGGAAAAAATACACAATGTTGACATTTTCAGATGTAAAAGATGTTTCAGAAAGTGTTGTGTTTGAATAAATAAATCATTCACGAAAGAAAAAGCTGAATATTTGACAAGACCCCTCAACCATGCTAACCTTAATGATACTAATCTAGTTGTAACGACCTTGCCTCCTCCCTCACCGGTTTCACCCATTCTGTTCTCAGCGTCGCTGGTTTACTAATCACCGGTCTGATCACCCTCATCCTGCGCACCTGCTTTCACTTTGGTTTTCCCTGATAACACTCGCTATTTAAACCCCTCCGCTGGATCAGTCAGAGCGAAGTCTACACCTCCCCTGTGTTTTCTGGGCCGCTTACTTGAGAGATTCCGTTGAGTGTGTGTTTATATTTCTCGTATCATTTAATTGTTTTTTGGCCTCCTGTTGTTCTAGTTTTCTTGTTATTTGTTCCTCAGTCCCCTGCTAACCCTGTTGGTGTTCTGTTCCCTGGTATAGCATATTATTACATCTGTCATTAAAAGTCTTGTTCAACTGCACTTGTGTCCAGTACAGTGGTCCTTCCTGACACTAGTCTAGTCTATAAGGGGATGTAATTTAGCCGAATGAATCACTGAGTGAAGCGCTGACTGTATTTGCATGTTTGTTGTTTAGTGCTGATTTAATGTTGCAGTAAATAATGAATGTGTCTGTATAAATCTGTCAGAGTAAAAGTAGCAATTTACTTTTGAAAATGTAATGAAGTAAGAATTAAAGTTGACAGAAAGATTACAGAAACATTTATACTTGAGCACTCAAGTAAAATATAAATATTCCCAAAATATACTTGAGAGAGAGAGAGAGAGAGAGAGCCATGGCCTGACTGACAGCTGAGGATATGAATGAGTACTTCTTTGGACTGTATCAGAGTACAGTGCATGACTCAAAAACATGTTCCTTTAGATCCTTTGCATTATCTAACATAAAAGGTCACATTTACAAAGACCTCAATACTTGCTTTGACATTGAAGCTGGTCAATAAGGGATCAGTTTATCGCCACAGGATCCTTTACTCATTACCCAACAGGGGTGGTGTAGTCCAGGTTGGCCATGTGACTCTTCAGTACTGGCTCCAAGTGATCATAAATACTACTGAAAGAAAATAAACATCAGAGAAGATGTGTTGCCTTCCGTGTAATAAACGAAACTAACTAACTAAACAAATAAATAATATAAAAAGACAGAGAAATACATCACATCTAATCCAGGAAAGAAAAGAATGCACTGTGAATATATAATAATTAAGAAATTAAAACACTCATGGAGGATGTTCAAACTGCAATCATCTAAATTAACAAAAGACAGGTCATGGGGGGGGTCATTTACAATGTCTGTTTTTGTGTTTTTAAGGTTTTGGATTGTAATAAAGTCACCCGCTGAATTGCAGCCACGAAACTTCGCATCATGTGACTTTTCAAACAGAATGCTTTTCTTTGTTATCTATCTGTCAAATGCCAACATATCTCGTTTAAATCAGCTGGCAGAATGCCAGATTTTTTAGAAACTGGAAACATGTAATGTGTTTTGCATGGGATCATGGTTGCATTAAGGTCACATCGCCAGACAATTTATGAATCTACTTGTAATGTTAAAAATAAATACAAAATATAATTGCGTGGACTTTTCACTGCTGAGTAAAGCTATTCGACTGTTGATTCAGGCTGATAAAGCGAGGGGCACGGTTGATGCCCCGAAACCATGGTAACCGTGACGGCACTAATCTAGTGTAGTCTATGGGGGGTTTTAGCTGAATGAATCACTGAGTGAAGCGCTGCCTGTATTTGCATGTTTGTTGTTTAGTGCTGATTTAATGTTGCAGTAAGTAATGAAAGTGTCTGTGTAAATCTATTTGGTTAAGTTGCCATTTACTTTTGAAAACATAATGAAGTAAAAATGAAAGTTGACATTAACATTACAGAAGCATTTATACTCAAGTGCTAAAGTAATATCAATTGCCAAAAAGAAGAAAAATATTCCTAAAACATACTTAAGGGAGAGAGAGAGAGAGAGAGAGAGAGAGAGAGAGAGCCTGACTGACAGTCGGGGACGTGAGCATTTCATTGAACTGTATCAATGCTTGCCAAAAACATTGCTTTTGACATTCTTGTAGTGGCCATTAACGTGGCAGTTACTTGGAAAGCAGGAAACATTTACTGTTGACAAGACTTGGGCAGGAGAAGTCAGGGATGATAAGGGATCTGGCACGAAACCAGTTCCTACTCTGCACAAGTCAGACTTTTGTAAATTGTGCGTGCTATTAAAGTCTGAAAATGTGCCACAAACATCAGAGCTGTGGAAAATATGAACATTGAAAATAGTATTCATTGAGTATCCTATTTGTCATTAGTCACTGAGGACCCTCTCAGCAAATACATACTCAGACACACTATCATATACAGATGTTAGAGGTGTTCTTGGCAGTCCCCTAAATTATATTTAATAAGTGAGTGAATGAATAAGTAAATATTAAAATATTGCCTCCACACAAAAAGTAACATAGAAACAATCCTAAAACACATGTATCCTGGGTGAGGAAACCCCCAAAGTTCTGTCTACTTACTCAAAGTCCTGTAGCAGTTAATATATCTTCATAAGCTGAGTATTTAAAAAGTTGCAGTTCCTTAATATCAATACAGAGTTAATGATGTGTTTTGAGTTGCAGTCCGAAATAATAAATAATGATTTTTGTTCACTTTGGATGTCAGTTGGATTAAGCTAAAAGTCAATGAGAGTTTGTATTACTGTGATTGGTCAATGGGAGGGAAATGAATTAATCAGGTCAAGTCCAGGGAGCAAAGAGACAGATGCGAGGAGAGATATGGAGATAGATGCTAAAAAGTTCAGAGAGTGAGTCACTCATCGAAACTTTATTTATTTAGTCAGTGTTCACTCATTCTAGCCAGTTTATTTAGTCTAGGTACATTAGGCATTTAGGTACAGTATTTTCAAATTTTGAACACAAATTTGAACACTCATTTGGTTAGGGGTTGTGTACCTATATTGTATTTTATTTCACTATTTTATTTCGCTATTCCAATTCCAATGTCCAGTGCTGTGTTGCATACAAAACAGAGACCAATCTGTCAGAGAATAATCTAAACAAAACTAATCTTTACTCGTTTAAGTAAAGAATATATATATATATATATAGAGAGAGAGAGAGAGAGAGAGAGAGAGAGAGAGAGAGAGAGAGAGAGAGAGAGATTTTTGCATTTTATTACAGTGTCTGCCTGTATTCATTTACAGGCCTAAAAAGGTTGGATTTTACTAAACCATAAGTTCAGGGTAACACTTTAACTCCTGGTAATCTTGAGAACCCAATCGGCCCATCTTTCTAACTTCATTCTATATGAGGCGTACATAATACAGACTAGGGGCACTACACACACTTAAAAGAGAGAGAGCAAACAATAGACTGACTGACAGCTGGGGACATGAATAAGCACTTCTTTGGACTGTATCAGAGTTCAGTGCATGACTCAAGAAACGTCCCTCTAGATTCTTTGCTTTATCTAAGAAAAGGTCACGTTGACAGAGACCTCAATAATTACTTTGACATTAGGTTGGTTTTCTCTGCTTATGAGGGTGGTGAATCCAATGCGTCCAAACAAAGACCAAACCAGTACAGAGACTGACTGGCCAACAATTAAATAAAGAATGTTGAATTAATGAACTGAGGAATAGGTCTCAAGATGGTCTCATGAGCAGACAAATAAATTTGCTCTATTAGAAAACAGATCAATCACTCAGAGCTTCTGGACTGTTGAGGGCACCTTTTTTTGGAAAGGACTCTTTGACTGTCGATAGTTAGTCTATAGGATGTGATGAGGGCACCTCACTTCAGGCATTCAGTTAAATGACATTAAACAGCTGGGAGAAGAAGTATAACAAGAAGGGGAAGAAGAAGTACATGTTAGAAGTATATGCTTGAAATGTAAAATGTGTAGATTACGGATCAGATCAAATTCAGCAGTGGTACCACAAAAACATTGCTTTTTGACATTCTTGTAATGGCCATTAAAACCTGAACCTTACTTAAATCGAACTAAATATGACTGTCCTCCAAAAAATGAAAACCGAAACATAAATAAATGAAGCAAATACAGCTCCTTTCGCAAATTTAAACCATTTGTCAAATTTTCTTATATACTGAAACAGACCATGGTTTCATGGTTTGAATTAAGGGGGGGGGGGGGGGGGTCTGAACCCCCTAATTAAGACTTGAAGCCCCCCCAAAAGAGGCAAAAAAAACAACAGTTCAGGGGTGACAAAACATTTATATATCCTATGCTATATAGCCCTGGAGAAAAAGTTGACCCCCCAGTTGTCATTGTATAATTTGCACTCCGAAACAGACATAAAATGCAGTCTTCAGCAGTATTTATTACCCCGGAATTTGGAGCCATCTTTTTTCTAATGCATGAGATGAGTCATGTGAAGGCACATATAGCTGTTATGATATGGTTGACTCCATTTGAATACCAAAAAAAGTGGTACAGAGAACACAGGAATCCATAGGTTTAGCAAACACTGCAAAATAGTGATGTGGTCATATGAGTAATCCTTCATGCTGTTCTCTACGGCACGTCAAAGGAAACCTGCATGAGTGCTATTTTCCATTGGTTAAGGGTTCTGATGCTTCCCCTGTGATGTGGTTGATTGATCTTTGAATTTTATTGATCACTGTATGCTAGCTAACTATAGTAATCATTACTGTAACCAGCTGTAATACTGGTGGTGTCATGAATGGACAGGGAGACCAGATGAATGTGCTGAGCAACAGGGTTGATGTGTAACAGAACTCAGGTCAAACAGGTCAGAGGGCAGAAAACCAGCACAGAGTACAGGAGGTTATGCTAAATCACTGTCAATGAACAGGCAATGCGGCAAAGTTCCAATACATAAAAGATTGCAGGAGTTTCAGAGACAAGGCAAAGGCTCATTCATGGGAGCATTGGCAAGGAAATAATTGCAACAACTCAGGGTAGCAAGAGATCCAGTGATTAGTACGCTGGGGAGGCTGAGTGCTGATAAGATGAGTCTGATAGGGAGTGTGTTGGGGGTGTGACAAGTGCAGCAGTCCCATACACAATGACTTATCAGTTGATCTGGTGAGAGTGCAGTCCGTTTGGAAAACATAGTGATAAAGTTCAGGGCTGTTTGTTTTAGGTGCTGGCTGATGGTCTCATGCCTGGTGTTACATGCGGTGCACTGTGTGTTTTATTTGTGTGCCTTGTTTCGTTTGCGTCTCTCTCTCTCTCTCTCTCTCTCTCTCTCTCTCTCTCTCTCTCCTGACTCAGGTACCCAGCTGTGGTGGGATGGAAATACCATCTGGCCTGGTGTTGTGCCCCGCCGCTCCCTCTCCCGTTCGACCAATCAGGGAGGGAGTGCCCCTCGAGTTGTAGCCAACCGGACGCGGAGCGCCAACATTTAAAGAGGATAGATGTGCTGTGTGTTAGATTTCGGTCTGGTTGCTTGCATTTTTGCCTTTCGTGTGTTTTCGGCTAATAACAAACTTGCCATTCTGTGTTCAACGCTGAATTTCCGTTTATTGACTTTGTTTGTGAATTGCGCTCTGGCTTTGGTGTTTTGGTTTTCGCGGGGAGAAGGACAGGTAAGGAAGGGGATCCCCGCGGTAGTGATCACGCTGTATAGGGTTAGGTTAGATGCGCGTGCCACTCTTGTATTTCTGTTACTGGTTAGTTAGTGTTGTCAGGTTTCCTTTGGCTCTGCCACCTTTTTGTTTTGTAGTTCAGTGTGTTTTTCGGTGTAGACATTTAGGGTGGTTTTCGTTTTACTAGTTTCATTTCTTTGGCACCGTCTGGCGTCCTCTCCCACCTTCGTGTACTTTTGTGTGTGTTTGTAAATATTTTGTAAATATCACTTTGTAAATATTCCAAATATATCGTGCACTTTCTTTTACACTAATTCCCCGTGTCCCTGTTTCCCTCTCCCATCACACCGTCCCAAAACCAGCACAGGTGGTAGGTTCCTTTATGCTACGTCCCCCCTACATACCCCTAGACACCACACTCCACCGGGGACGTAACACCTGGAGAAGACTTGCTCTCATTTATCTGAAAACATCACTTTAGCAGTATATTACTCGTAGGTAGCAATTCACACAGGGTGTCCATAATTTTAAAAGCTTCTGTTAAAGACTCTGACAGGTTTTTTGAAATATTATATGACATTATATCGATCTATAGAACAAGTTCCTGTCAATTTGAAAACTTGAAAAATATTTTTTAAACCAATGTGAAAATAAAAAAGGACAATTTATTAGGATTAAAAAGTGCAAATTAAATTCATTCATGTAATGTTTTGGTCAACATAATGGGCACCAAACACACACACGCGCACGCACGCACACACACACACACACATACACACACACACTGATGTGGCCATTCTAAATAAAGTGTTCTTGATCACCACTAATACAGCATTCAAAAATTAAATCGATCATCACTAATATCTTTATTAGTTTAATATTGTGTGAAGGAACAGCAATGGCAAAAGAGACAAGAAGATCTTAAAAGACATTATTATAAAAATGCACAGGTTTCTGTCATTTATGTCTGTCCAATTAGTGACTTAATACTAGAAACACATATGATTTGATTTGATTTACAAAGAACCCACAAATCCATTAACACACCAAGAAAAATATGATCTATTCTTTGGACTGTTGTAGTCTCTAAAGGGAAGAATGTCATGCCTATTTGCAAATACAAACAGGTTCAACCACAAGTAAGAACAAGTTTTTCCCCCTTGAGAGCAACTTTACATCTTTATTCACATACACACACAACCACAAACCACACACACACACACACACACACATCATTTCTGCTGTTTGTTTTAAATGTACACTGTGTGCAAACAACAATAATAATAAAAGTATTCTATATGAACGCATCTCATTCATATTAAACATCCCATTAGTGTAAACACAATTTAAAAGACCCTGTCAAATACAGCTTGGTTCAAGGAGTTTTCTTTTATATTTGCATCTGATCTTTTTTCAACCAGCGTAATGGAAACACCTCCGTTCATCACCAGCCTCTGAAAATCTGAATTTTCATTTTTGTTAAGAGCTGTACTGTGATCTCATTCTCGAAATTTCGACCATGTTCCTGTGCGCCAGCGTTATTTCGAACTTTTTCAAAATAATGATGCCAGTTTCCATTTTTATCAGCTCCAAACCCAAACACATTCACCTAAGACAAAGAGAGAAAAGCAATCAGGTTGTGTGGTTACAAAATCACCTTGACAAGACACATGTCACAAAAATAGCAATGAATATTCATGTAGGCCTGCTGTGTGTGAAAGAAATGAAATACACGTCGGTATTCTTTAACGATATTAAGCCGTCGTGTTAATTGTTGTCTTGGTGGTGGCATAACTTATAACATTTAGAAACACTTCAAAACAATTTTGGTTGGGTGGTTGGGTGGATGGGTGAATGGATTGCTTAATTAGCTAATTATTTGACTGAAAAATGGTTTTACTTCATCACAGACGTGCAGAGCCAACACCAGAACGAGGAAGCCAGTTGATGGATATCGACCATGTTTCTGCAGCCAGGACTCATAAACGTATTTCATAAAAGCAGGATGGAGCACCATCACCTTAAACATTTTTTAAATAAGTGGTACAGTATATAATAGTGATTAAGATTCAGTTTTAATTAAAGGTAAAAAGAAATAAAACGGTTAGTTTCTACTTCAGAAAACATTCTGAGCATGAAATGAACATGAAGATTTCCACAGGACAAATAAAAAATGAGGCCACTAATATTGTACAAACTGTCTCAAACTGTGAGCTAGTTTAAACCATCTTGTCTCTTTGATTTGATATTGTATAAATACAGTTTCTGATTTCTGCAGACTTACCTTGTTCTTATTAGCCTGTATTGTGGTTCTAACATTTTTGTATGTCCTGAGAATCAAAATAAAAAATGAATAAAGACATTAACACACTGCACTGAAATGTGTTGCAGTAGACTGAATTTCATTTAAGCAATGACATGACTGAAGAGTTTCAATTCTTTCAATTCTTTTTTTTTCAGTGCAATAAATTATGAAACAATTGTGAGAGGCAAGTTTTAAAACAGATTCACACAGGTCTAAATCTCAAATATGTATCCTGTGATGGCCTCCGCTCTGTACTTGTGTCGTGTGCAGGTTGGGTGTCAGAGTGGGAGGGCCATCCTGGTTGATATTGGGCACCCGGGTGTTCTGATGCCCAGGTGTATAAAAGCCTAAAGGGAACTGACGCCCCCCCCCCCCCCCCCCTTTCCTTCTAATCCTTTTCTGTCTCTGTCTTCCTCAGGCCTCCACCATTTGGTTCCTGAGGATTTTGGTTGCTGCATTACAACACTCCCACACTTCTCTAACACACATCCATACATTGCCTACACTACTGATACTGCTGACTACCAGTCTAATTGTTAAATTAAGGGTGTTTTTTCTTTTATAATAAATTTGCTTTGTCCCTAATGTGATCTGGGCATGGTCTGCCCTCCTTTTTGTCACCTCTTTTGAGCCGAGTCGTGACAATCCATAGGAAAAATACATACAAATAGAACGATCGTCTAGTCATCTTGATAACATTTGGTGATATCAAGTTTGTACTCACCGTTTGATGTCTTTAGTGGTAAAGGCACTGATGAGCCACTGAAGATCTAAAGTCTTAAAGGGAGCCAGCACTAAATGAGTGGAGTTATCCACATCCACTGCACTCTCAGGATAGATGACACGATGAGTAGTTTTGGTCCCCACGTCTGTCTCAAAGCCCTTAGTCGGCCCCTTATTCATTCTTAAATCAAAAACAAAACAAAACAAAAACCTGACCGTATCGTTTTGGAGCTTACATTGCGGCTTACTGCGACCATATTGCTCAGCACAGGCATCTAGTTTCCTTGAGTTTAAATTGACATGTAGAATTCTGAAACGGTCTCTTTCATGGTTAAGGGGCTTCAATTAAGGTATTTTTTTCTTTTTAAGAATATCCCCGGCCTTAAGCCAGGACCTCATACCTGAAGACAAAATCATGAATGTCTATGAGCTTTCCATAGTGAGATCCCAGGAGATTTCCTGAATTCCCCACAACAGCACAGGTCCTACAAAGATCAGGCTCTGTGTCCATGACTTGTGGATTGTCTGGAAAGATTTTGAATAGTTTCTCAATCACTGCTGTGTAGTTGGCTCTGTGTGATGCAAACTGCAGGCTCTGGCCACAGAAGACAGAAGGAGGTAGTGATAAGGATGATTAAATTCTAGCTACTGAACTATCTGCACTTTAAGAGCAATTGGGTTGACTGCAAATTCCTAGATCAAGATTTATTTTGAGAAATACTATTTGTTTGACTTGGCAATGTGATGAACGATTACATAATAATATGGATATTTACTTAGTGTTGTGAATATTGCTCATAAAACATGCATTTTAACCCTCATGAAGTTGACGTCATTGCCGACGGTGATAAGAGGCGTACCATAATTATGCAGGAATAATTCCACCCTTAAAACACAGTTGTGAGAGGCAGTAATAACTAGATGAAAGTACGGACTTGGGGCTTTCCTGCGGTGCTTATTCACTTTGTGGGACCAACCAGAGGCAGAGTTATTATACTGTGAATGTTAGTTAAAATTATTGCTGGGAATAAAATCTTCATTTAACTCCTGTTAAATTTTTCATTGTATCCCTTTTTTTGTTCTAGAGATATGCAGAGAAAAACATGCCTGTGTTTCCCATAAAGACTTTTTCAATTCTAAAGGTGAGTTTTTTCATTTTTTCTCTTAAAAAGAAAAAATCGACACCGTGCATGCAGGGGGAAATCCATTCTTTATGTTCTTGATAAAGGTAAAACTAAATCTATGGCAAAACGGCAGAGACAAAAAGACGTCAGACTCCAAAGGGTTAAAACTGAATTTTAAATGATGGTTTACAATGATGTAATCATGACATTTATAATGCAGGCAGCAGGTTCCTGAAATGTAGTTAGCCTACCTGCCACCAACTATAAACCTCTTTGCTGAGTGCACTATTGCTCCTGGTCAGCAGTGGTTCAATGAATTGCTTGTATCGCTGAGTGAACCAGGGGTCATCATCCTCATTACTCGTGCAGAAACTGCATGCACATTGTTTATTTCTTTGCAAAGACTCAAAATAAATGAAGTTATTGTTCCCACATGTGTACAAGAATGTGGCAAAGGCAACTGCAAGTGACATAAAAATGACTCTACGCCTACGGATCATGTTCCTGTTGTTGGATGGACACTGTATCACCAGAACTGGTTTAATATCAAATGGATATCTTTGTGATGTCTCTGTTGAAGAGGAAAAAACACATGAACATTGTTGCACTCTGACTTTTTAGCCTGCATGAATAAGATAAAGAATGAGACAACTCTGGAAAAACCTGTTCTACTCCTTGTTGGAAAATAGAGCGTAAGTTATGTTGATGAGAGTTATGTTGATGTTCTGTTAAAACAGAACATAATTTCAACCACCCATTTTACCCCTAAACTAAATTTGGCATTGATTCCAATGGACATGGTGTGAATTTAAGTCAGTGTAAAGTTCTCTCCCTCTCTCTCTCTCTCTCTCTCTCTCTCTTTCACACAGTATAAAATTAGATGTTTTGCCGTAATAGCTTACTGTTGAAACACTCTTTGAAGTTGCCTACCTGGATTAAGTTGGTTGTCAGAATAGAATTTACCCTTCATCTAAATGTAGCTTTGGACCTTCAAAAATATTATGTTGTAAGCAAATGTTCAGCCCATTCAACTTCAGTTCAGCTGGAATAGATATGTGTTGATTTTCTTTACTCAGCATCACAAGTGTAAAGCCAACAAATTAACTGTTGTTGTTTCCAAGGGTAACATTTGCATATGTAATGCATATTGAAGTTATTTTACATCCACTGGCACATACAGTGTTATAACTGCCCAAGACAAGATGCTGTTTCAGGGATTTTCATTACACTCAGCACTGGGGTGAAATTACTTAATACAGATTAACTATGCAATGAACTAATACTGCATGTCTTTTGATTTTTTAAAATATTTTTGTACTTTCTATAATATTGTTTGGTTAATTTAGTGTGACTGCCCCCCCCACCCTAAACACACAAAACAAGATAAACGTGTTGCAATAAAATATTACCTAAGGTTAATTGTTATGTACATTTCTTGTCTGCAAAAGAGAATGTAATAAATACACACATGGTTTGAATTAATATCTGATTTCATGACTTACCACTCAGTCTCAGCTATCTGTTAATGATGCATATTTAAACTCAAACACAGTTTACTTCTCGAAAGCTACCAGTGCATTGGATGAAAAGTGACAGGAGTATGAGGCTCTCTGTTAATAGAAAAAAAAATTAGTATTCATGAGAATGACCAAAGATAAATGCCAATAGGGCAGTGTGGGCCAAGCATGGGTGTCACAAAAAGTGTGGGTTGGGCCATAGAAGAATTTTAGTCACTATGTCTGCAGTCATGCAAATTTAAACAATGGTTGATTAACCAGTTTAAGTACACATATACTCACTGGATTAGGGTCTTTCCCAACCCACTCTTTGCTAATTAACATTAATCTGGCCCTTTTGAACATTGCTGAACATTTAAAAATCTGAACAAACCTGTCTTAACTGTGTGCATAAAGCTCAACTTTTATTTCCTTCAGTGCAGGCCTAACCAAAGCATTCAGTGTCACAGGGCTTTGGAATAAACCAGTTTTATTTTGTTTGCATAACTTTGTAAACGGCGTAATTTCAAGCTGAAAAGGGTCATGGATTTTACATTCAATTTATTTATTTATTTATTTATTTCTTACTTTTTGTTAGACTGTTCTGATTTCATCTTGCCAGTTTTTATAATTAACCTAACCTGGCATCTTGAGGATGTCAGATAATCCATTGGATAAATGGAATTTGATTATGCAGTAATATTCTATAATTGTAGTGAATCCATGAGTAGGTTATATTTGATCTTAGATTACGTCCCCAATAAGCTAGGTAAGTCTGAAAACGCTTGATTATTTCTCCGTTTAGCCCCTCTGTCCACACTAAAATGGTATTTTCCACCACCGAAAACGATACTTTTCGAAACCGCTTGCTGAGGTGCATAAATGCCGGGTTCACATTGCAATGTGGACAGGAAAGACGGAGAGTTTCAGAAACGATGACATATGTCGATGATGTGAAGTCAATGCGGCTCTGTAAGCCCTTCAGCGTTTTGGTTTAGATGCAGCACATTCGGAAAACTGAACAAAAACGATAGTGTGGACAGAGAGCGTTTTTACATAAAATCTGCTTTTTCAGATTTACCCGGCTTAGTGTGGACATAGACTAAGATTTATTCTGTAGCTGCCAGTGATTACCTGTGTAAGGGTGAGTGCTTGCAACAGACTGTGTAGTTCAGTGGCGACCTGTGCTTATCAGAAAAGGCCTTCTGTACCTCTACCCAAAAAAAAACAATGAAAAATACAAGAAAAAATACAAAATACTGACCATTTTTCTGCTTTAGGCAAAATATAATTTTACTGCTCCATCTTTGAAAATTGCATTGTTCTAGTCACATCCACACACCCACGCAAATGCACTCACACACACACACACAACTATAGGACGTCACAGCTACAAATCCAGATATGATCAGTTGGTCAGATTGTCAATCTAAATGGACTTTCTGCACTTCCCTCCATCAGTGGTTACAGAGGTACTAATATTTAGACAGAGGATACTGCTACATAATTGTGCTGAGATGTTTTTATATATATTTTTATATGCTCAAAAGAGTTTTCAATAGCAGGACTACACTGACTTTTCAGAAATGAAAATACATTGTTTATTCAATGATGGAAAAAAATGGTCTGGTCCATTTGCTTTGTTTTGGGGTGCTAAACAATTGGGTGCGAGACTGGATGCTTGTGCAAGTTCCCAGCTTTTATTGAACAAAGGTCAGGCCAGAAAACAGAGGCACAGAAATACAAAAACAAGGCAGGATTCAAAGTAACCAAGACTTACCTTGGTACCTCAGATCACATCAGACTAGACAACACTAAACAACACTAAAGGAAACTAAGGAAAAGTAGACATATTTATACAAAAGAAAAACGGGCTTGATCAGTAAACACAGGAGGAACCAAAAACTGAGTAACTAACAGAACCAGGAAAAACAAGGAAGTGACCAAAGAGCAAAACAAAACAGCCAGTAGTAAGGGAGAGTGATTCACAGCATAACATTATCCCCTTACTAATGTGGCTGCAGCTGACACTGTGGGGAACCTGGAGACCCAGGATGAACTTGAGTAAACCAGGGGGACCAGGAGACACCAGGAACACGGCTGATGAGACTGGCGTATCTGGCAAAAAGCAATAGAGGGTCAGGAGGGGCCAGGGTTGGGTTGATCTTAGGTCTGATCTGCTACAACGGCATTTAATATAATTTGGCTATCCTGTCCAAAATGATTTGGTTACTCTAAAGATAAAATTTCTCTCACACCTTATTGGTTATAAACACTGTCTGCTAGCAAAACAATGATCCTGGTGCCTAATTTAGAGAGAAAGCATGAGGTTTTACCCTAAATCTTATAATTTGTTTCTACAGACAGGAAATCTTTTTGCTTTGTCTTCAGCAGTGCTTCATTCTTGTAGCATAAGTACATAGTGTTTATGGTCATTAAAGTGTGAGACAAATTTGGCGTTTCTAAATCATTTCTTTGACACAAGAAATCTTTCCCTCAAGTTTAAAGTGGGAGGGGGAAAAACAGTGTAAAACATACTGCTTAAGCCTAACTTCAGAAGACAGGTTCATCCATTTGGTAGTGCACGAGTTTATGGCTAGGAAGGAGTGAAAGAAATTTGGTGTTTCTATCACTGAGAAGGACACTGGGAGCAGGCTCCAGGTTGTTATAAGGCAGATGTACACATACACATCAGCTCTGAGGGTAAACATTTTTAAAGTATAGTAGACAGTGGTAACTGAATTTTTCCGAAAAGCTGTATATAGTGTGCTCCTTTGAAATGCTTAGTTCTTTGATGAGTTTGAGGCCATGCAATTTAAGTACTTTATGTGAGTAATGGAATGCTTAATAAACTAACATGGTGTTATGCAATCTGTGTCTTTCATCTTTGAGAACATTACTGGTATGTTTCCACAGTCAAATGATTAGATGGATCTGTGTGGAATATTACAGCTGAAGTTGATGTTGTACTGTCTATGAAAATGTGAAGTTTCACTTCAGCTTTATGTGACTTATATTTAAACAGCACAACACCTTTCATTATGTTGGGTTACCTGCTGTTTCATCTTTATGTTTTTTAGAGAGTGTTGAGTATAGTACCACTTGAAAACACCATAATTTATATAAATAATATGGCCTAATTTCATCATGCCAAATAAAAGTGCAACATGGCCATCTTGAAATAGCATATAACTCTCGCATCACGATAGTAAACAATTAATTCAATCTGGTATCTGCAAATACTAGATTTGGAGCTTGCTGATCAGATTTCTTGTTTGGGCCTAGAGCTGTATCTTACTTGACAAAATTTCAGTGTCATGTATATCCCCCACTCAAACACCAAACTGTCCAAAGTGAATATGCACAGGTATAGCACAGATGGCTATTAAATGAATTCCATTACGGAAAAAGCAAATTTGGACTGGTATCAGACGAATTATAAAGTTGAGTCCTCTTGTTCTCAAAGAGGACTCAACTTTTTTTCTGTCTTGAACTTGTCTTGGTCTTGATCTCATTTGCACTCAGTCTTGACTCAAACTCAACTAGTCCTAGACTTGGATTTGTCTTGGACTTGACAATGGTGGTCTTGACTGCAGCCCTGCCATTCCCCAGTGCTGAATTTATTCAAGGAGAATTAAATAAAGTCTGAGACAGCCTATAAGGTTCCTTTCTGGCCGACAGGGCTCACAGAAACTCTTTTATAGTTCAGTTAACTTTGCAAACTTCAACAAACTTCATGTGGTTGTCATTACATGAATCATTTCATTTAGCGAGAGCTTTCGACCATACCAAAAAAAATAAAAAATCTTGATGTGTCACTGTGATAAAATAAAAACAGTTATGGTGGCTTCTGACGTCAAGGATTGTGAAGAATGCTGACAATGTGAAAGAGGTTGTTCTAGTCTGTTGGAATCTTAAAGAAAACAGTTCAGTTCCTGCACAAGTCAAACTTTTGTGAAGGGTATGTGATGTAAAACTAGGAATGCACCGTGACAAATAAAACTCTGGCAAAAGGAGTCATTGAGTATCTGCCCTCTCTGCAATTAGGTACTCATACACTGTATTACTTACAGATGTTAGGGATGTCTCTATTTTGTATTCCTCTAAATTATGTTTAATAAGTGAGTGAATGGATAAGTAAACACAAAAATATTGCCTCCTCACAAGAACACAAATTTAGACTCTGTTTCCACCAAAACTAAATTATTAGTGTTTTTTTTTTCTAATTATTTATCCTCATCATAAGCAATAAGCAAAACAAGATTCAGGGAGGAATGAAAAATGCATAAATGTTTAACTGTTCTCTGCTGACTCACAGACTCCTCAGCTATAAATCTCTGATTCGGTGTTGTGTTGGTTCTGATGTGGAGGTTTGACAGAACAGTAAAGGACTGGGAGAGATTGAGGCTGATGACCTCCAGTGACTTTATTTGGGGGAGACGGCCATTTAGGGCAGGGGGGTTGGAACTCAATAGGCAGACTCGTGTCTTCGTACGGGTAAATCACAGAATGTTCGTAACTGAAATGTAATGTCTGTATGTACATAAATGTAATGAATGTATATGGCCAATAATTGAAGCAAGGGTTGGTGATATATGCATAATATAATATCACAATATTTTTATTCTTCATCGCGATCCACAATATGTATCACTTTTTATTTAATTATGTATTTACTTGTACATTGCAACCAAGCTTGAAATTATGTAGTACTCTATTTGTACCCTTATGGAAAATCTGTCCCTACAAGAAAAAAAAACACTGCGCATAACATTACGGTATTTAAAATACCAGCAAAACAATAACTGAAAGACTGCCTTTGTGCATATGGGCTCTGCGTCTTCCAGTCATAAATGCAATGTATGTAAGACTTGGCAATAAATGGCTTGTCACTGCATAAGAGTTTTATCCGTTATATTTTCCCAGAATTCGGTGTATAGACGCGAAAAGTTTGCAAAAATATTTGCGGTTTGGTATGTCATGATCAACAGCGTCTGTGTGAGTGATCTTGCTCCGACTGAAAGTGTCTGTTAAGTCTTGCTATCAACAGCGTCTGTGTGAGTGATCTTGCTCCGACTGAAAGTGTCTGTTAAGGTGAAACTGTGACAGAGGATTATGCAATCACATTTGATGCACTCTTCATTAAATTCTCCGCATACGCTTTGTGAGGTGGTTTCATTTACAGTTGCTAAAAAGATTGGTTGCCAGCTGTCGTACTAATGATGTCTTTGCAAAGCTTGGAAATTAGTGGATTAGTTGAAATCGTATGTGGCAAATCCAAACTACTTCCACATTATTGAAGTGGGACCTTTTTTTGTTTGGAGCCATTTTTTTCCGTATCAGTCATCAGTCACTATTTAAAGGCTCATTTATGCTCAACGTTGTACGGATACGGACGGAGCCTTCTATCCGTACTCTGTGTTCATTTCGTCCGCATTTGTGCATGTTTTCTGAAAGCTTGCGGACATGGACACGACTTAGTAAGAAGTTTTAAACCTCTATATGACGTTACTCTGCGCTCTAGTGGATGTATCGCTTAACATCCATTCCAACGTAAAGGACACATGAAAGTATGTGGGCAGTGACGCTTACATCGTTTGAAATGTACGCATTTACTCTCGTACGTAAAGGGGGCATAAATCAGCCTTTACAGTCAATTTAGGGCGTAGGGAAGATGCGTTAAGTTCATGTCCAACAAGCATCATTATTCTACCATGTATTGTTCTGCACTTTAAACGCAGATTAGTTCAATGAACTTAAAAACTTTGAGGTAACCCGTTGCCCTAACAAAATTTAAGTTAAGCATTGTTGAACAAATAAACAAATATGAGTTTAGGGTACTTAAAGTATAAAAATGCACCACATTATGAGTTTTAGTACAATAAACTAATTCTGCATGTTAGAATAACTTATATGTATGTTTATATAACTTGTAAATTTTTGCTATTTTAATTGAACTTCATGAGTCACTCACTCATTATCTAAGCCGCTTGGCCTAATTAGGGCCGCGGGGTTGCTGGAGCCAATCCCAGCGCTCATAGGGCAAAAGGCGGGGAAACACCCTGGACAGGTCTGCATGACAAGAGTGTTTTACTGACCTTAATTAACAGTGTTGATGGTTGTTGCACTCATCCTAATGTCTGTCTAAGCTATAGTAAGCACTGATTTAGTTGAGAGGGCTTTGTCCATTGGCACTGACATGCTTACAACAGGGAGCTCTGAGAAGAGAAAGCCAACACCAGCAGCATTGTTGTGCCCAATTGGAGCAAAGAGGCTGAAGCTGACCCGAGTTGCCAAAGCCACTTAAAAGGCACTAAATGGCAAGGAATGGAGACAACAAAAAGCTCCAAACTGTCATCAAAAAGCCTTCCAAGGGTGCCACTGCTGCAGACTTCTGATTAGACAGCTCCAGACCAGAAGGTCTAACAAAGACTAGGTGACTTTGGGGTGCATGTTAAGGGTTTATATATTCGTCGTATGACCCGCCAAAGAGCTGTGTTTAGAGAAACTCACAGTTCTCTCACAGCATTTGTGCTCTACTTTGGCCTTTGAAGGTGTGTGTCCTGCATTGACAAGTGGGTACTTTGGAATTAGGTGCATGCGCTGATCAGCCAGTCAGTGCATGCATATGGCTGTGTCAGGACATCCCAAGTGGAAAAATTTACTGAACTATGTTGTCTTTGTACCCCTAGTAGCTACAATTAATAGGTAACAGCTAATGCTCTAATCTGCTCCTTGTTGAAGGCCTGCAGGGACTGACGTCTGTTGGGAAGCAGTTGTGTGTGCTTATCAACCAGTAAGTCACTCACACTGTCTGACAGAGATAAAAACCCTGCATGTCTGGATGTGGGGATCAGGTTAGAGTGAAATAGAGGCTTTGTAGCAGCTGTGGAACTTCTCCTGAACAAAAGTACTTGGCCTCAGAATATGTGACACATGTACCTTTTAAATTTTAACATTGCACCCCATTGCTCTCCTACCTTCTGGTTCCTCACTGTCTGCTCATTATGTACTTTTTTTCTCATGACAAATGCAGAGTTTATCATATTTCTTATTAAAAAAGAGCCAAACAATGAAGTGTTTTGCTGCTTATCAAGTTCATATATTAAGAGTACCATTGTGCATCTAATGGTCTAGTTGTGGCTTGCGATGTTGATATTTCAGCCCTGTTCTAATAAGCATCAGAGATTTTCTATGTGCAGCTAATGATGGCTAACATCTTTGATTCTGACGAGTAATATATATTTTATATATACACACACACACACATACACAAACATGTGTGTGTGTGTGTGTGTGTGTGTGTGTGTGTGTGTGTGTTTAAGTGGATGCTTATTATTTAAAATTGCCATTGTGCACTGTACATTTGAAGTTTTTCTCTTCTGACATTGTGAAATAGAAAAACATACAATTTTGTACAAAATTTGTATGTTATCTCCTTCCTCACAATGTGAGTTACATTGAATTCATTGGTCACATGATCACATGAGTAACACTGCGTGAAAAGTGGTGTATTCGGAAATATCCGGACAAAGTAAACTTCTGCTAAACCTGCTGTTTTCCGGAGGTATTCGGATGCCCGCAGAACTTTGTCATGCGGACCTGAAAACTCCCGCAAATGTCCGAATACAGCTGTTAGACGGCAGTTTTCAGGCATCCGCATGACCACAGTCGTTAGCTGATGGCTTGGCCTTTCAAATGCTAATAACAGTCAGTGGTCTAGGTGGGACTGAGTATAGAAGCCTGCCCCCCTTCCTCACTGTAACTTTCTATCAGTTAGCCTATATGTAATATTTAGGCTATATTTTGATAACCACACAAACTTCTTAGGTGTTGCGTGGTATATAATATAGCAGTGGTAGGCCCATGTAGCCTTTAACGTCATTGCTCTGTCGCAGCTAAATTACAATGGACACTTCAAATGGAGCATACAAAAACACACTGAAAACATAATTTAAAAAAAGTCTAAATGAGAGGTTCATTAATTACATATTTGATGGTTATGCAACTGTCCTTTACTTGGGGTCAAAGGTACAGGGTGACCAGATGCAAACAGACCAAATGGGGGACAAGTAGTAAGTTTGTGTGGGACAATATGGGACATGTTACTAATGCTGAGAGATGATGTAAAACTTAGATATAATGTCAGTCTAACTGAATAAGAAACACTTGTATACACTTGTATTGGTAGACATCCAACATGCATTGGCCATTACAGGCCCATCAAAGGCAACTGTACTTACGCAAAGCAGCAGGCATCATACAGCTCAAGTCTCTCAAGTTAAACCCCTGACCAAATCCAACTATAAGAATAAATAAGGCTCAACATAAAATATTACATAAAAAAACAATTTCAATGCAAATCTTTATATCAAGCCAAAATCTCTCTTGTAGCATGGTCAGAAGGGATAAAAGAACTTTTCCCTTTCTTTTTGACCATGACGTCGGCTAACAGCGTTTATATTCATATCTGTAAAGTTTTACTAAGTTTGGTTTTTGTGACGTAGCAAAGAAATTCGTCGGCCCCACAGCTGCACAGTTTGATTGACAGCCGCCACAGACTCTTGATGACCGCCCTCAGCGCTCTCCTCTCAGCCATTGGGCGAAAGCAAGGCTTTTAATAAAAACTCGCCTATGTTGCATTTTCACTGCTTTTGACATAGCGCTATTAAATAGATTAGAAAGTATGCTCATGTGCGGGCGGGTAAAATAATGGATCCATATATTTTTTATTTCTGACAGTTAAAAACCAAACGACCAGCGAAAATGCGGGACATTATCTCAGTATGAGGGATGCGGGACAAAGGATACAGGACTTTAAAAAAAAAAAAAAAAGTTTACAGGGCATAGGAGTTTTTGTTGTTGATTCTCGCTTGTTTGTTCGGAATGTTTCTCCTCAGTACGAGGACGCGCCCCGTTTTCAAACCACCCACTTAGAATCTAAGGTTGAGTCCTGTCCAATCAGTTTTCTGTGCGTGCATGGCGTAGGGTGACAGTAACCAATAGCATTGTGTGTAACTGCAGCGCGAAATTTGCTTTGGGGAAGGGGTTACCTGTAGTAAGGTAAGGAGAAGCGAGTCACTGAAGGATTACAGAAGTTGTACTCCGTATTCTGGCGATAGTGTGCATTTTGAAGATGGCTTGCAAAAGAACACTTAACTTTTCGATCGGACAGCGGAGTGGAGAGGCTACTCGTGCGCCGGGAATATCCAATTTTTCCAATGCCGAGTCCGAACGAAAACAAACAACTGGTGTCCCCGTTAAATGAATTTTTAAGAAGATGTCTGAACAGCAGTAAACGTTCATGGAGAATGTTATTCGGCGGTTGGACAGGATGGAGTCCCATCAAAGAGGAGCAAGAGGAGTCTGCCCGAGAAAAGAAGACGAGCGGGGAATAACTCTGTTTCGGTAAATTTATTTCTGTAGCCTTCTGGCTTTCGTCTTTGACTGCCGCGCATTCTGATACGTTGACATTTCTTTATCTGCTTTATCCCTTAATGTGGTTGAATTTAACTCTTGTATTAATTTTGCTTCTACAGGAAGCTGTGCGGAGAATGCATAATGCTGAAAACAACACGCACAGATATGATCCACGGACAAGGTAGGACAGCGTGTTTTGTTGGTAGACTATATCGTCGCGATTGTTTCATAGCAGTGGTTGGAATTCTAAACGAACTTTTAATCAATCTTCCTTTCTTCTCCGCTTTTTTTCTCTCTCTAGCATTCTGAAAGACCGATTGAGACTATTCGAAAGAGTTACCGGGTGAATCCAGAGAACAAAGAGGGGGGCAGGATCGCCACTCGAACGAGGCAAAGAGTAAGTCAAAACATCATTTCCCTAGTAGTTCTTAGATTTTTTCTCCATTTGCTATTTTCAGTGATCTAATTTCTGTTTTCACTGTGTTTTGTATCTGCTCAAGGCCAGAGCTAGTGTTCTTTAAACTGAGGAAGAGGCTGCCATATGGAGGACCGCATCAGTAGATATAATTTCTGACGGGGACTCCGCCATCTTGGATGGAAGGCCAGCGTGGGTCCTCCCGCCTAGCACAGTGCTGTCTGCACTGTGTGGGGTGCTACAGAATAGAGACCACGGAAGCTGGGTTGTTCTTGGGAATGCTCAACATTTAGAGTTTCATTTGTGCTCCCAAAAGCATTTGTATTATATACTATGATATTACAGTATATTCTGTTCTAATGTATTCTATTCTGTTATATATTGTACATTGATTATATATATATATATATATATATATAAAATTGTCAATTTATATGCCTTATATCATACTGCATTTGCTTTATTTATAATAAAATTTGTGTAATTCATTTTTGTTTGCCAGACTATCTATACAATCTACCTATGAAGATAAAACAACACCACCACCAATAATAATAATATTATTATTAATAATAATAATTATAATTATTATTATTATTATTATATAAACCATATGAATTCATGTCTGGGGACCCACAATGGACCAATGGGGAAGGGTTTTAGAGGAGGGGCAAGACATTGCTCCACCAATCCAAAGAAAGACTTTTGACCAATTGCAGGATACCTGGTGGCCCAAGGTGTGAAGTGCAAATGTTCCCTTCCAAGCACCCCCAAGGGATTATTCACCATGGCAACTAAGGGCTCTAGGCAGACCCCAAAACACGGTACATATTCAGGAGTTTTCCATGCCGCGTAACAGAGCTGCAAACTGCCGGATACAGCCGATAATCTGTGGAGTATCAGGGAATATACAGGAGTATTCCAGGCCGAATACACCTCTTTTCACGCAGTGTAAGATAACTGTATTGTGTACATTTATCTGAATAAAACAAGGTGATTCACTTAGTAACTTCTATTGTCTCGTTTGAAGTCATCACATCATTTTCTCATTTCTGTTTCTGAAAGGAAAATAGAATGAACAAAATATACATGGACCTATTAGACATTCCCTCACCTTCCAGCTAAACTGTTGTGCCTTGGTATTTTACAACTTTTTGCAACCTTTCCACACACTTGTGGTATGGTCTCCCATTCATGTGTGGTCCCTGCATCTGTCATATTTCTCAACAGCAGGTCAGCATCTATGTTGTGCCTAAGTGGTTAGTTCTGGATATCAAAATCATATGTGAATAAGGCAGCAAGCCATCTGTGTCCTACAGCATTGAGCTTCACAGTTGTGAGCATATATGTGAGGATGTTGTTTTCAGTGCTTAGGGTGCATCTGGCTCCATAAAGGTAATTGTGGAATTTATCCACCAGAGCTCACTTTGAGACAGAAACTCTAAGTGATGGATTGGGTAATTTCTCTCAGACTGTTTCAGCTTTCTGCTAGCAAATGCAACTGGTGTTAAGCCCCCAGTATACTCTTGATAGAGTATGGCACCAAGTCCTTCTAAACTGCTGTCAACACGCAGGACGTATGGCTTGTTGGAGTCTTCAAATGCCAGCAACGGCACATGAGTAGGCAGTAAATAGTCTAGTGAAAAGTGTCAATGCAGGATAGGTCCCATCTCTCACCAAATGGCTCAGAATTTGTCAGATAAGTCTTAGCTGTATCATGCTTCTTACCTCATTGAGTTGGGGCATAACCTTTTGTGAGTTCAACTAATGGTCTGACAATTGCAGAATAGTTGGCTATAAACCTGCAATGGTAGTCACAGAATCCACATTCCAACCAAGCAGAGACAAGATATAGGACCGTTGGGACAGCTTCTAACAAAGTTGTTTTTTCCACTCCTCTCAGACAGGTGAGTCCCCAAAGTTGATCAGGTTGGCATCAAACTGTGGTGCAGGTATCTCATAAGGTTGGACAATTATGGCAACGTGCATATGTCCAACAACTGTTCCAACTGGTATGACTGTGTCTCTCAAGGACTTGTTTTGGACTAGAATTTTGAAGTTTCTAACATTCACCACATGGCTCAACCACCATGGGCTGGAGTAGAACACCAGCTGGAAGTGGGGCCTTGGGTGACATCTCCACCATCAAAATTTCTTCATCAGCTGCCCGCTTGAAGTCAGTCTTGCAGACAGCATGAAGGTCATCACCCAGCTATAGAGTCAAAGGTCCTGGGCCTTGCCACTTCACACAACCAACATCAATGTGTTCATCCTCAACAGGTGAAGCAGTGCCTTCCATTGTTTGCTCTTTTCCACGGCAAGTTTGTATACCCAGTGCCTGAGTGATGTCCATGCCACCTTCCATGCAAAGCTTCACTAGACGTCTGACATGACTGATGTTGGTCTCCACTGTAAGTGGAGCAGATAAAGGTGAGCACTGTCATGACCTGGCGGGCACCCGCAACCTCTGTAGGGAATTCAAGACCCACAACAACATAACCTGGGTAGGTGTAGCTAAGGTTAGACTCACTTAAACCTTAGAGGGCCAGACTGTACATAGGGTGCATAGAGATATCAGGCAGATACTTCTTGTACCAGTAATCAAAGATAACAGTCACCTAAGAGCCATTGCTGAGCAATGCGTCACATAGTTGTCCAGCTACTGTGTTGGTACACTCCTCCTTGGCTTGGATTGGCTTACTCACTGCAGCTGCAAATATAGACGTGAGATAATTTATTTCAACTTTCAGGCTCTGAATCTCAACCTGTGCCACTATATTTTGTTTTGTATTGTTGGGTGGCAATTGGAAGAGAGATGTTTTACATTGCAATATGTGGGCTAATAAATGTTTCATTAATTCTGTGCTTATACATTGCACAGACTCTCACCATATCCCCCTGTTTCTGTCTCTCTCTCTCTCTCTGACTGTCTCTTCCTCCCCCTTTGTTTCTTTAACCCCTTTTATGATCCAGGTCTCTCTGTGTTAAGGACCAATGCACACCAAAGCAAAAATTACTCGGCTCAACACTTAACAGGCACTAAGCTCGACTTTTTAGCGTAGCAACCCCGTAACGATCAATCCTAATGAAGACCAGATGATATCAGAGGTTAGTTTCTCTCAGGAGTGGAATTCGGACCAAGGCACGATTCCAATCTGCATTCTACCACTCGTTCACTAATTATATAGAACAAAAGAAAATGAAACTAACCTATACAACACTACAGAATAATCATGCATATTGAACCTGTAATGAATGATATAGCTGTAAATGTGCTATAGGTCTTTTAAATAACCACTGGCTGATTAACCAACAGCCAGTTCTAAGGCTGTCAATGAACCTAAGCCATTCACAATTATATTTGATATCGCTCGGAAGCATAAAATGTTTTGGATATGAGTAGGCTAATATAATTTTACTATTTCTTAACTTGAAAAAGTTATGTAAAAT
Organism: Chanos chanos; assembly: GCF_902362185.1. Lineage (NCBI taxonomy): Eukaryota > Metazoa > Chordata > Actinopteri > Gonorynchiformes > Chanidae > Chanos > Chanos chanos. The sequence goes on from NC_044505.1 coordinate 16,593,223, forward strand.
TATTTAAACTAAGCTCAAATTGACACTTCCCAAATTCCAAGGACCGTCTCCTCCTTCTAGGCAGAGACACCCCTGAAAGGATAGCAGCACCTGTTCATTTCCAAATCAGATAAGATTCCAGGTTTGCCAATCCAGTCTTCCTGTGTTTTGTAGACCTGGAGAAGGCTTACGATCGTGTCCCCCGGGGTGTCCTGTGGGGGGTACTGTGGGAGTATGGGGTGCCAGGTTCGCTGCTGTGAGCCATTCGGTCCCTGTATAACCGCAGTGAGCGCTGTGTCCGTATTCTTGGCACAAAGTCAAACTCGTTCCCAGTGTGTGTTGGACTCCGTCAGGGCTGTACCTTGTCTCCAATCTTGTTCTTAATTTTCATGGACAGGATCTCAAGGCGCAGTCGGGGTGAGGAGGGTATCCAGTACGGTGCCCTCAGGATTGTGTCTCTGCTTTTTGCAGACGATGTGGTTCTGTTGGCCTCATCAAACTGTGACCTTCAGCACACATTGGGGACGGTTTGCAGCCAAGTGTGAAGTGGTTGGGATGAGAAGCAGCACCTCCAAGTCCGAGGCCATGGTCCTATGCCAGAAAAAGGTGGCTTGCACCCTTCAAGTTGAGACTGAGTTTCTGCCTCAAGTGGAGAAGTTCAAGTATCTCACGGTCTTGTTCACGAGTGAGGGTAAAATGGAGCGGGAGATCGACTGGCACATCGGGGCGGCGGCGGCGGCAGTCATACGGTCATTGTACTGGACCGTCATGGTGAAGAAGGAGCTGAGTCAGAAGGCAAGGCTCTCAATTTACCAGTCGATCTTTGTTCCAACCCTCACCGATGGTCACGAGCTCTGGGTAGTGACCGAAAGAATGAGATCGCAGATACAAGTGGCAGAAATGAGCTTCCTCCGCAGGGTGGCTGGGCGCACCCTTAGGGATAGGGTGAGGAGCTCAAACACCCGGGAGGAGCTTGGAGTAGAGCTGCTGCTCCTCCGCATTGAAAGGAGCCAGTTGAGGTGATTTGGGCACCTAGTCAGGATGCCTCCTGGGCGCCTCCCTGTAGAGGTGTTCTGGGAGGAGACCACGGGGAAGACCCAGGACACGTTGGGAGAATTATATATCTTGGCTGGCTTGGGAACGCCTTGGGGTCCTCCAGGAGTAGCTGGTGAATGTAGCCAGGGAAAGGGATGTCTGGGCTACTCTCCTCAGCCTGCTGCCACCGTGACCCGGTCCTGAGGTGTCATGCAAGCTAGAACTGCCACTGTTTACAAAATACATTCACACCAGTCAGTGAAAATACTGGAAATCTTTTCTTTGTGCTTTTGTCAGTTAAATAAATGTTCAGGAAAATTAACAAATCACAGATTCTGGTTTTTACTGGGGTTTGTAGGTAAACAAGTAAATAAGTAAGTAAGAGATGAAACATTGAAAAGGCAAAAGAAAGAATGATGATGATTATACCTGTTGTTTAATAGAATGTTCTCACAAATTCAGTCACAATGGTGCTGAAATTACTTTAATGGTTGTCAAGATTTTATTCAGTTTTTATCCTGTAATAATATTGTTAGGCTGCACACACCACACACAAAACATGTCTGAGAATGTCATCCAGCACTGTGTGTATATGACTTGTGTGTTTAATTTTATTCTTCTTTTACAGTTGCACTCACACCCCACAGGCCTAAACCCACAGTGAGCAGGGGTCAACTTTTGCACAGTGATATGTGTCTCCCTCTAGTGTTGTACAACAACATTACTTGACAGTTAATGGACTGTTGAGTTTATTTATAAATGTGGATAAATTGATAGTTCAGGCATGAGCCGCCCCCCCCCCCCCCCCCTTTCTGCATAAGCAATGAATTTAACAGAGTTTTTCTTTTTCTTTGAAAATAAAAATGAAAAGGCTGATACAACTGAAACTAATACATTCTTCATTAAATCCACTTTTACTATCCAAATTTACCATAAATTGTATAAATGCACCACACCACTGGTTTTTCATTTCCGACTACATGTGTAAATGAAAACTTGATATGCGTGCTCATGAGATGCTGTCAGAGGCCTTGATGGCATCACCGTAACAACTTTCTCTCTTCCTTTTTCTTTTTTTTCCCTTTTTTTTTTTTAAATTTACATATTTCTTTGCTCACAAAGCCAACACAGTAGCGCTGAACTCCACCTGTCTGCCTGCCACTGTAGACCTGTCTAAATATCAACCATTGCTTTTCAACAGTGTCCTCCACTCTTAACAATTATACAGCTCCATTGTTTCAACACAGAGACCACTCTCATTCACCGGTCACACATCACCAGGATTTCAAGAGCGAGAGAGAGAGAGAGAGAGAGAGAGAGAGAAACTTCCACTTACTGTGCTCTGAATTACATGTGTTTTGAAATAACTTTTTTCCCTCTTTTTGCTCTTTTTCAGGAAAGGCCAGTATTTGTTCATTTAGACATCTCACCTTTTCTCCACCATGCTTGTTAAACTATTGGGAATACTGCTTCTGTTTTGAGAAGAGTTACACAGTCAAACCCATGTCTTAACCTCAGAGAAAATGGAGAAACGTCTGGCAGTTATTCTACAGTTTATGAAGAAACACAATGCATTTTGTAAATAGAAAGTCAGACTTTCCAAAAAAACAAAACACAAAAACAAGAACAAAAAAACCCCAAATAGAGAAAGCAAATTTAGCTCCTTTTTTACAAATTCAAACCATGGTTTGCAAACAAATTCAACGAGTGTTGTAAAAAATACAGCTACTACATTAAGTCAGTTTTTCTCATATCTTCAGTGATGTGTTTTTCTTCCAAGCTGAAACAGACTGGAAGTTTTCTGAGCAACTCTAGTCCTCAACAGCAGGCGGTGCTATAGCCCAGGGTTTCTCAGCCTACTGCGACCCACTTTTTTGTCTACTAGTCATCCACAACCCACTAATGGAGGAAATAAAGGAACAAATAACTTAAGTGCCTCTTTAGACCTAGGCTACTTTATATTCTTATTATAATTAATTATTTTCAATTAATTAGGCAGACTATGGGGCAAACAGATTTTTTTTTTAACTCACGTTAATATAACACTTGAGACTGCCACTCTGAAGTGATGATATCCAGATGCGGTGGAATTGGGGAAAGGGCGATTCGTAGTGTCGCACATCAGCTTGCTGTTGTCAGTCTATTCCTGCTCTTCGTTTTCATTTCAGTCACTGCTGAAAATCCGGACACACAAAGACTGGCCTGAATCCAGAAGGAGCTCAGGTCTGTCTTCCAAAAAGCAATACCACAATACCAACTTCTGTGTGAATGCTTGAATTTTGGCAATCATCAAGGAAACACAGCTGTTTCTCCCCTTAAAGAATAATTTCAGCTGGTTTAGCTGGTCAAAGATATCTCACGTGTATATCTGCCAGTTTCCCAAGAAATTCAGCCTCCTTATAGTGCTTTGCCAGGGGAGACAATTCCAAAAGACTATTAAGAACTTTTCCTCGTGACGGCCACCTATAATTTCACTATGATGTAACAACTGGCGGTGGTCTGACTGTAGCAACTGAGTTCGGGCTCTGACTCAAGACAATTCTTTGTATCATCTCGGACTTCTCTTGGACTTATCGGTATTCGTACTCGGACTAGCCTCAGTCTTGCCCACAGGTCTTACAAAATATGGCCTTCAGTCTTAACAGACACTAACTGCCTTTTTAAAAACTAATATTTATTTGTATTGTCTTTTCTTTTTGCATATTTAACTACCGCCATTGCATGGATGCAGCGCTGCCCACCCGTAACTGCTCCTCCAAAACAAAAAAAATGGGGTGCATTTGACAGAGTCAGCTGGTTAGGGGAAAGAGGCATGTGTAAACTGGCATCTTGGTGGGAACAATCCAAAATGCTTAGCGTGAAAAAAAAAAAAAAAAAGCTTAATGCTACAGAAGTCTATGATTGCACTTGATAAATGCAGGGGAGGAGAGCTTTCTTTAGCATGTCCTTGCTCAATGGGACCTTATGTGAAGAGCCCATTGAAAAATGTTGTTCTAGTTTGTACTGAGAAAAAATACACAACGTTGACATGCTTTTTAGATAAACTGCAAAAGACCTGTCACAGAGCATTGTATTCAAATAAATAAATTCTTTACAAAAGACAGACAGCAGATGTTAGAATACACAAAATATATAATGTATATACAGCATGTCTCTCCTGTGTTTGTCATGACAGCAGAGCCTTTGGACAAATAATAACATCACTGATTTTGTGGTAGGCGATTAACAAAAGCGTTATGAGTCATGGCGGTTTTTTCATGACTCTCTGTCTCTGTCTCTGCCCTTGTCTCTCTCAAGCTCAGGGGCTTTACTGAGCACATGACTATTCAAACTGACAGTGTTACCAAATCAGATACCTAACGTCCTGACTCCTCCTTTTTGAGTATTTATTCCTTTAAAAGTTTGCTCCATTCTCAGCTAAATGGACATTGTTATCCTTCTGTGACCTTCAGGCTCCAGGACTAAATGTTTGCTGTGAGGGGAAAAAACAGGATAGGGGCCAAACTATAGCTACGTCACTATGTCACTTTGACAGTATGTAGACAGAGCGACCACTGGATGATCATTGAAATTATTGACTGTATGTGTAGATAGGGAAACAGATAAAGATCAATAGTGGCACCACAAACCACTATGCCACTCAGATCTGTGTTTGTGTAGCTCTTTACACTACAATGATATGGATCAGGAAGGAGGAAATTTTTACCACAGCAAGCTTTCAAAAAAGAGAGGTCAAGATGTCAGAGATAAGGTATCTCACTTCCTTTAAGTGTCCATGTTTCCACACATTCCCAGCTCTTTCGTGGTTGGGAAAATATTCAGAGAATTCCTATGTGAATCTGGTCAGGTGGTCCTGGACAATTATCCCAGACATCCCTTTCCCTGGCTACATTCACCAGCTACTCCTGGGGGATCCCAAGGTGTTCCCAAGCCAGCCAAGATATATAATTCTCCCAACGTGTCCTGGGTCTTCCCCAGGGTCTCCTCCCAGTTGGTCGTGCCCAGAACACCTCTACAGGGAGGCGCCCAGGAGGCATCCTGACTAGGTGCCCAAACCACCTCAACTGGCTCCTTTCAATGCGGAGGAGCAGCGGCTCTACTCCGAGCTCCTCCCGGGTGTCTGAGCTCCTCACCCTATCCCTAAGGGTGCGCCCAGCCACTCTGCGGAGGAAGCTCATTTCCACCGTTTATATCGGCGATCTCATTCTTTCAGTCACTACCCAGAGCTCGTGACCATCGGTGAGGGTTGGAACAAAGATCGACTGAAAAATTGAGAGCCTTGGCCTCTGATTCAGCTCCTTCTTTACCACAACGGTCTGATACAACGACTACATGACTGCCACAACCGCCCCGATGCGCCTGTCGATCTCCCGCTCCATTTTACCCTCACTCGTGAACAAGACCCTGAGGTACTTGAATTCCTCCACTTGAGGCAGTATCTCAGTCTCAACTTGAGGGGTGCAAGCCACCCTTTTCTGTTCTTTACTAGTTAATTGTTTTGACAGCAATATCCATCACCTCATTTAAAGGCACTGACATTTCTTTGGCTGCGAGATGTTCATGGTGTGAAAAGCAGTGACCCCCTGTCGCCTCTGGTGCTCTGTCCAAATTTTCCACACAACACCACCATGTTTAGCAGTCACTGAGGCCCCGCTATCCATGCAAATGCCTGTGCAATTCTTCCAATCCAGCCCATTCTATGTGAAATAACAGCCATCGAGGCAATGGACACACTCATCTGCTGTCCTCCATTTTGGGAGCTCATTGCACATCAGTAGATCCTCAGGTGTTGCACCCTCCCAGTTATATCATGCTAGCAATAATGCCTTCTATGAAACGTATGTTGATTCATCGATTTGGATGGCAAAGGAGGGGTTTGCTCGCACTCAGTCCAAAAGTTGCTTTTCAATATCCTCACTCTTGTCTATAATCCGTCTGGAGACAGTATCATTGGAGAGTGGTCTTTCTTTTATTTAGCTCACAGCACTTTACCAGTACATCACAGCACATGTCAGCTGCACATGGGATAACTAGCTCTTCACTAATATTGAACGATTTCTTAGGATGGGCAATGTGGCCAGCTGCCAGGTAACTTGCCTTCAGGGTGCTTTTTGAAGCTGTCTTGAGTAGCAATACTACTTTGCTGTCTTTTAATAAACAACAGCTCATACAATTGCTCCAATAATCAGTGCATGTGCTACAAACAATAGGACCGTGTTGTGGACTGGCATAAAACAACGCTTTGCAATACAAATGCAAGACCCTGGACAGGTCACCAGTCCATTGCAGGGCAGACACACAGACAATGACATTCACACCCAGGGGCAATTTAGCATCTCCAATTTGCCTGACTTGCAAATTGGAGGAAACCCACGTAGACACAGGGAGAACATGCAAACTCCACACAGAGAGAACTCTGGGGACTGAACCCACAATTAATACATTATTTAAGAAACAGTCTGTGATAAAAGATGCTACGGATTAATCAAAGAAAAAAGTTCGAGCTCATATTCATTTTCTTTTCTGAGACAAAACACATCTTTTTGATTTGTTGCTTCTGTTTGTGTAACCTAACCATACCACTTTACAGAGTGGTTGGGATTATTGCTAGCCCTGAACCTTCTTTAAACAGGCAAAAATCATACCTCAGGATATGACTGTCATGTAATTCACATACTGTATTCCCCCTAGTTAACTCTTCAATTGAGACAGAGAAGACAAATGTGTGCAGAACAGACCCTGACTAAGGTCAAATGTACGTGTGTGTGTGTGTGTGTGTTTGTGTGTGTTCTTTTTACAGCCAGGAGAATGCATGGGGCTGCTTTAATATCACAGTCCAACAGAAGTTCATTTGAAAGGTAAGCTCATTGATGTTAAAGCTTCAGTTGCCTCAGAAGAATTGTACAGGCCAGTGTTTTCCAGACTGTTGAGCGATGTTCATGGTAAATGCAGCAGTGTACAAAGAATGAAATGGAAAATATAACAACAGCGACAACAGCAATAAGAATATTTTTTCATGTCAAACAAGGGACAATTAGGCCAATTAGGGCAGAAGGACAGTATCTCTCACCCCTCTGCTAACAACGTCTGCATGTCCCCGTACAGTAGGACTGTAGCAACTGAGTTCGGGCTCTGACTCAAGACGTTCTTTGTATCATCTCGGACTTCTCTTGGACTTATCGTACTCAGACTAGCCTCAGTCTTGCCCACAGGTCTTACAAAATATGGCCTTCAGTCTTAACAGACACTAACGTCCTGACTCCTCCTTTTTGAGTATTTATTCCTTTAAAAGTTTGCTCCATTCTCAGCTAAATGGACATTGTTATCCTTCTGTGACCTTCAGGCTCCAGGACTAAATGTTTGTTGTGAGGGGAAAAACAGGATAGAGGCCAAACTATAGCTACGTCACTATGTCACTTTGACATTATGTAGACAGAGCGACCACTGGATGATCGTTGAAATTATTGATTGTATGTGTAGATAGGGAAACAGATAAAAATCAATAGTGGCACCACAAAAACCCTGATTCCAACCACTATGCCTCTTAGATCTGTGTTTGTGTAGCTCTTTACACTATAATCAGGATGAGGAAGGAGGAAACTTTTAGAAGAGCAAAAAAAGAGAGATCAAGATATCAGAGATAAGGAATCTCATTTCCTTTAAATTTATGCGCTTCCTTGTTTACTTTGACGGTATGTGGGCAGAGTTTTGCTTAGATGGTGGTGGAAATGTGGATTATATGCATAGATTGGGGAAACAGATAAAAATAAACAGTGGCACCACAGAAACAGTTCATGTATTTCAGCTCCCATATTCTGAACATTTCTGCAATGGCTCTGAACATAACATATGCAGCCGAGAACCGGGCTTGTGATTGGAGGGTTGCCGGTTCGATTCCCAGGCCCAACATCCACCGCTGTGTGCCCTTGAGCAAGGCACTTAACCCCAATGCTCCCCAGGTGCTCACCAAGGAAGGCTGCGCACTGCTCCTGCGTCTGGTGTGTGTGTGTTCACTGCTGGTGTGTTGAATGGGTTAAATGCAGAGGACAAATTCACTGCTTACTGTTCACAGTGTGTGTGTGCAATCACAGAAACTTAACTTAACAGTGACATTGTTCAGAAAAGAGGAAGCTTTGTGTTGGCCTTTTGGGATAAACTAGGGAAAAATACGCAAAGTGTTTTTTTGTTATCTCTGCAAAAGACATTTCAAAAAGTGTTACATTCAAACAAAAATTTTTTTAAAAAATCAATAATTCAATATGCAGAATATTTGACAAGACCCCTCAACACCTCAACCATGGTAACCTTGATGATGCTAATCCAGTCCATTTAGGATGTAATTTAGCTGAATGAATCACAGAGTGAGGCACTGTGTGCAGTTGTATTTTTGTTGTTTACTGCTGATTTAGCTTTACTTTTGAATCTATAGTGAAGTAAAAATGAAAGCTGACAGAGCAGACACATTTATACTCAAGAACTCAAGTAAAATAGAAATATTCCATGTCATACTTGAGAGAGGGTGGGGCTGGAGAGAACGTGAGAGAGAGAGAGACCGACTGACAGTTAGAGACAAGAGTGAGCATTTCATTAGACCAGGGATCGGAAACCTTTTTAGCTGGGAGAGCCATAAATACCGAATATTTTAAGATTTTTTTTCTTTGTGAGCCATATAGTTAATACAATAGTCAATACAATTTGATGTGTCTATTTGTAATGTAGGGCCTATATTTTTTACTATTATGCTATATTAGGGTAGAAATGGACCGTTATTATGTATTATTGCTGTCACATTATAGGCTAAACAATAATAAATTGAACACTTCTCACCATTGATGCGACTTCTTCTGATGCTGCAATGTTTTGGCATACTCATCATCTGTGAATTCCTCACGATTGCCAAAGTACCAGCAAAGCTAGCCAAATTCCCATCATCTTGCTTGGCCCACGCATGGAGTTGCTGCTGACCGACCTGTACTTTCCAGCCTTGTTCTGTTCTTTCTGACTCAGTGACTTTGTAACTTTGTAACTTTGTATGGATTCAAGGCATCTACACTTAATAATGAAAATTTTCCACAGGCATTTTGCAAGCGTGTGACCTCTTTGATTTAGAGTAGGTATGGCAGTTGCACACTTTGTGAGATTGTCAGTTATGACTTGGACACATGTTTAACACCTTGGTATTAGTTCAAGATAGAAAAAAAAATCCTTTCAATCTGACTGGAGGACTCCAGTAACTGCACTGTTTACAGAGTTTGCTGTCTTTACTTATATGGCCAGTAAATCTAGATCTTGATGTGGTTAAGGATGCATTCCATGAAATTATGCCCAATGTTGTCATGTGAACCTTTGAAAATAACAGTATGCAAATATTCTGGTTCCACCAACTGCTTATCAATCTGTTGATCTTTCTGTCACTTTTTGTAGAGAACATTCTGTAATACCAAGCTACCGGTGTTTCAGGAATTTCATGCCTCCCTGTTGGCAAAGGTTTCTGTCCTGTCTCATGTTGATCAATCACATCTCTAATGCTGGGGTTTTCTGCTTCTAACTCTGGCATCTGTTTCTAAACAGAGAAGAAACTGTGGAGCAGCTGATATTAGGTAGCTCCTCACAGCCAAAGCTAGGCAACAGACAAAGAAGATGAAGGTGATTTTGAACCCTTTCCCCGTCTTTGCTCTCATTACTTTGGCTGACTAATTTTTTTTTTCACACGCAGCATGGATCCCTTCATAGTAGAAAACACTGGGATACTTTGCTTCAAATGATCACATCTGATCATTGCGTCTGTCTTCTTTCTGTGAAATAAGTCCATTGGTTGTCTCTCCATGTGGTCATCTTAACAGGCCATAAGCATCCAGATTTCGTTTCCTTGTTCTGTGCTGCAAGTTGAAGGAGAAGCTTGACAGAGGAACACGACATCTGTAGCTAGTGGCATCAACTTTTGCAGATGTTGTTACATATTTAAGAAGGCTACTGGTATTCAGAACAATGAAGGAGTTATCATAAAGGTCATGGAATTTCCCACTTACATCCCATGCTTGGACTAGGAATTCCAATTTGTGTGCAGGGCATTTAGCCTGAGAGAAACACAGACTTCTTCTTGACAAAGTTATGAGGTACATTTGTCCTTTCTGCCCTTGCTACCCAGTCCAGTAGCATTTTCATCTGTGTGAAGATTATGATAAGGTTTAGATTCAGCAAATTACAGATCTGGGGGCTTGTAATGCTAAATGGATGATTGGAGCAGGCAAGTATGATTTAAGAGTTTAATAGAGAACTTCAGAATCAAACATGATTCGAGGCATAGATAGCTGACTCCTCTAGTTCTCATTGTATCTATATGTTCTACTGGAACTCCACCAGTCATCTTAGTAACTGGGCCACATTATTTAATTAAGTCTTTTTGCTATGCTACATTATCTAGCATTTCAACATATCTCATCACAAATAGGGCTGTGGAAAGCTTGACAATAATGGCATCAGTTTAATAGTTTATCTCCATCTTCTTAGATCCTTTTCTCAAAGAAAGTTATCAAGTGATCAAGTCATACAAAGGCTTGATGATCTAGGAGCAGTCCTTCACAAATTTACAATAATAACCAGGAAAGCTTAGGAACAGTGTAAGCTCTTGAAGTGTTCTATGATTTGGACAAGTCTTTGAACGAGTGTACATGGTCTCCGGTTCAATTTTGAACTCTCCGAATGTTCTGAGATATGATGTCTTGAAACTATCAGTTGTCTGGAAAACTTTGCACTTCTCTGGGGATAGTTTCAACTCACTTTTTCTGATATAGTGTAGAACCTCTGAATTTCCTCTGTTATGTTCTTTAGATGTCGCAGAGCATATGACTGAATCACCCAAAAGTATATGGACCACTTTCAAATTATATAATGTGTATATGTATGTCTTTGTGTTTGTGTGTGTGTGTGTGTGTGTGTGTGTGTGTACATATATATATATATATATATATATATATATATATATATATATATTATAGGCACTGTAAACCTAAACATTCAAATAACTTCATTCTATTAAGCTGTGTAAACTTAAAATGTCCTTATAAATTCTACTGACTTAAAATTTTTTGAGATGTTATAACATATAATCCAATTCTGAATTATGGAAACTAAAAGTTCTTGATTAATTTCAAATCACTTTTGGATTAAGTAATATGTACTCCAGATTATTAAATTACTACAACTTAAAAATTTTGGAGTTCCAATGTCCTGCATCCCCTAGCAAACTTTCTGCAGTGATTGAAAAGAGCTTTTAAAAGAGAGAATGGTCAATAGAGTCTTCATTACAACTACTTTGCATTTGGTGCAGTGTTTGGCTGACAAGCCAATTTTATGAAGCTAAAATCTGTGAGGTAATGACCGAATGCCTCTAAGTCAGAATCTCGCCTAGACGTCATGTTATGTGATGATCCATGACTGATGTTCTTGACTGATGTCGGATAGCCAGCACTTTCTCTTGGGGCAGCTCCGGTGCAGTGGGCAGATCGATGATGACCCGTTTCTGGGTTAGGGTCTTGTACACTTTCTCTTGTAGTTATAGCTTAACCAGTGCAAGTTAGTTCAAATGACAAAAATCAGTGACCACAACATATTTTCCATTGTTACATAAACTTAGGACTTGTAATACTCACATTTTTGACAGGAATACTTGATAAAGTTTTCAATTCTGCATTACGTATCCTTCACAAGTTAAAGTTTTTCTAAGGTTTCTGAACATTTTTTTAAGTAAAGTTGATTAATCACATTTTACAGTGTGGATATAATCCATACATTTTTCCATTTGTTACTTTTCCATATATTCTGATGATCTTTCAGAATCCTAAGGGACACAGAAAAGCACTCATGATTTTGTTGCTTTTTTCCATCTCAACTTGTAAACATCTGGATTTCAGATTGAGAACCAGAAACCATTTTGATCCTTATAAACCTGAGACAGTTTCTTCCAGTTTGGATAACATCTACACTTCTTTCACTGTATGAAGATTTAACTCTGGGTAGGCAATGCAGAGTCACGCTTAAGCATGAACAGTCTTTGAACAGTAATTTCTGATGAAGAAATTGATAATTCTACCTCCAATAGTACAACAGTTTAGTTTAGAATATTTTGTGTGTGTGTGTGTGTGTGTGTGTTTAAGTGAACCATTCAAATTAAATGCAACGTTTTTGTAACTGCTATGTGCTGTGCGTGATGCGTTATGTGTGCATGAGGTTACTGATGTACTTTGTCCATCATTATCAGCACCATAATCAAAACTTTGAAGTCACACACATTCATTCTCAATAAATGCAAACAACAAGAACCTGTTTCATGTGTTGTACAGGGAAATGCATACTGGTATCAAATGAAAAACATTGTTATCTTGGTGTCAAATCAAAAGACGTTATCAGATATGTTACTGCTGCAAATGATTTTCAGTCTTTTACAGTATGGTTGTATGCCCTCAAAACCAGGTGCTAGAACTATGTATCCTGACTGATGCCTCATGGAGTCAGCAAGAATTTGAGGGAAAGGTGTGGATAGTAACTAGGCTGAAGGAGAAGAATCAGTACAAGGGACTCTCCTTGCAAGATCCTTTGGAGTTCAGCAGATTAACAAACCCCCTCTCCACTCTGAATGTTATTTGCTGTTTTTCTTAGGTCAAGAACAACAATACATCAGGCTGGAAATTTCAAACCTCACAGAGAATGAGGTCAAAGTTTCAGGTACCAATGAAATGTCTGGAACTGCCTTCTTTTCAGCCTGCTATTAGTCTAGATTAAAGTTTTCGTCATTAATTATTATCTTAATGAACATCGCTCTCTGAAATTCCATGATAAGAACTTTTGTACAGCAAATGTGTACCTCAAACTACAGAATGACTGAAGTGGAAAATTGCATTATAAATATGAAACGATGAAAAGTTTTAAAGTTGCAATATTAAAATACACTTAAGCAGTCGATGTAAAACTGTGTAATTGTTAGTATTATAGGCAGAAGCTAGACATTTCAGCTACTTATGTCGCAAACAGACAATGAAGCTGGATGCATGTACTGAGCAGGCATTCAGGCAAACTCAGAACAAACAGGCCTGGTTCAATCATTAATGAATTGAGTGCAAAATAACTATGCAAGACATATTCAACAAACAGGCAAAGTGTCAGAAATAACCAGAGTAAACAGGAGGATTTTAGGCAAGACTAAGGATGACTTGTTTGCTAGAGATGCCAAACCATCTTGTGAAACTGCCAAAGTCCTTCGCCTACTTTATCGGTACATTACTGGTTGACTTTAAATATTCACCAAGCGATTTCTAAAAATTTAAAAAGGGGCTACATAAGACAAGTGGGATGTCCTTCCAATATTGTGTTATAACTTGTCATAATTTGCAGTTTTCAGCATTGAGCTGACTCTCCTTTCCAGAGCCACAATAACTGCAGTCAAATGGAGAAGAAACATATAACAGAACAGAACTAACAAAATGCTAGCATCAAAAATAGACCTTTCAAATGAAATCTTACCTTTCCTTTTTTTTTTCTCTAAAGATTCACAACAGGAGTAATATCCAGCAAGTCACTTATCACTTATTCTTTTTCTTGGACCGAGTGCTAAATCATTTGTAGAGTCAGAAGGTACTTCCACAAATAGCTGATTCCTGATGTTTTCTCAAGTCATATGTACAGTACGAACATACATATTGTGTACACAAGTAGTTCATGCCTGAATATGTGAATAAGTGAATGAAGTTTGAATAACAGCAATTTTCAATAAAACATAAATAATTATTGTGAATTTTAGTCAAATGTTCTGGGATTCTCTTTGTTTATTTGTTTGTTTTTTTCCTCATGTTTTAGAGAAAATGATCTGCTTAATAATGTACATCTGAAGACTTTCCTGAAGGGGAGGAGTTCCCTGGGGTATGTGGCATCCAATATGGGCATGTCATCGGAGACAAGGAAGTGAGATTCGTTATTTAAGGCAAGACATTTGGCCTGACAAAGCCTGGTTGCCAAAAGATTTGTTGAAGCTCATACCAACTCATTCATTTATCTGTCATCTTGACTGTTCATTATAATCATAAAAGATGCCATCAAAATTCGAGCTCTGCCCAGGGAGAATGATTGGGGAGAACTATCCCTGTTTCATCATTGCAGAGATTGGACAAAATCATCAAGGAGACATTGACATTGCCAAGAAAATGATTCGAATGGCTAAGGTAGTAACTCTCTTATAACTTAGACTTTCTAATATTTGCAGGATAAGGGGCTCATTTGCCGTGAAAGAACACTGCAGTGTCTTTCTTATCAGTACATGGCAAGGTTGGGGTCAATTCTGAGCAGAATTTAGAACTGCAGTTAATTGTAGTTCATTCCAATTACTGTAGTTAATTCCAGTTCACGGAACTGGAGTTGAAATTAAACAAATATGGAAGATTTAGAATTTGAAATGACTTACCATGACAGAAAAAAGGAACTCAGATTGATGGAATTCCACAATCAAGTGAAGTGTTACCTGCAATTACAAAATATTTGAATAATATCAATCCCTTTGTTCAGCTGTACTGAAAACAGGTGCAAAACATCCATGATTGCATAAGATATTATAAACTAAATTAAAATGTAGTTTTATGACTTTCAAAGCAGGTTATGAACCATGTAAAACAAGGGATTACAAAACAAGAAAACTTGAGTCACGTTTTGGGTCTCCTGGGTTTTGCCAATTACAGCATCTAATGGTGCAGTGGTAGGTGGTGGTCAACAAAGCCCTACCTTATATTGCTGTGCGAATACTTGACAGTGACGACACAGAGAGGGATCAAATTTCTGTTAGTCCAGTGACATCATTAAGAGTTTGCAAATCTTGATTTCGTTTATACATCTAATTACTATATTTGTTTATTGGTGTAATAATTATGAAAACGAAATGTTCAAAAATTGGAGATGATTATTTCTTCATCTAGAGGCAGTGCATAATGAGGCTTTGTAAAGGCCGGTGATTAAAATAAAATGTACTTCATTTAGTATGAAAGACTGTTAACCTATTCCAGTTGTAATTCCAGTTCTTCACTTTAACTGAATCTGATTAATCTTCATTTGAATTGACCCCTGTTTTGTCATGATGCATGCATAGTATTCATGTGTTTATAGATTGTGTTCTCCAGCATACACATAAGATATAATATACTAGGGCACTGAGAAATACAAAGAGAAGGTTAATTAAAAGAGAAGTAAGATATTTAAGAATATTAAACAGTATTGTGCTAACCTAGCAACAACAAAGGCCAAAGTTGTTAGAAAACTTGATAAATATGACTGACAAAACACTTTTCTTTTTTCTTTGACTTTCTTTTCTCAAAACAGTCTTATATACAACTGTTAATCTTGCACATTTATTGAACAGCATTAAATTTTAAATGAATCCAAAAATTGTCTTACCTTATAATCAATTTTTTCTAACAGGACTGTGGAGCCGATTGTGCCAAATTTCAGAAGAGTGAACTGGAGCACAAGTTCAACAAAAAAGCCCTTGAGCGTCCATACAACTCAAAGCATTCCTGGGGGAGAACGTATGGTGAACACAAGCGCCACCTAGAGTTCAGCCACGAACAATACAAAGAACTCCAGCAGTATGCCCAGGAAGTTGGGATTTTCTTCACTGCATCTGGAATGGATGAGGTAAAACATGTTGAAACATCACATTTTTTTCAGCTGTTGTAACTTTTGGCAAAGCCCATCTTTATAACTGGAGAAAAAAAGTTAGGCTTGTTCAACTTGTTTGGCTTCTAAATTATTCATTCATTCCTTCATTAGTTCATTTTCTAAGCTGCTTTCCCAATTTGGTTTGCACAGGGGGTGCTGGAATCTATCCCAGCATTCTTTGGGCAAAAGGTGGGGAAACACCCTGGACAGGTCGCCAGTCCACCGCAGGCTTCTAAATCAAAACTTTTCAAATCAGCAAGATACAAATATATGAACACAAGACAAGCATTGCATGGCACAAGATCAGATCAACTTAGGACCAAGAATAAAGGATCTTGTGGCCATGTAATGTATAGTGCGATACTAAGTCTGTAATATAGTGATCCACCAGTGCATCAATGTCCTTATAGTTTATTTTGAAACAGAAAGTTATCATTCAAGGTCTGTTTTGGAATTGGGGTAAATGGTGGAGCAGCGGGTAGCACTATTGCCTCACAGAAGGAAGGTCCTGGGTTTGATTCCTGGCCAGGCGGGAGTGGAATTTCCATGTTCTCCCCGTGTCTGTGTGGGTCCCCTGCGGGAGCTCTGGTTTCCTCCCACGGTCCAAAGACATGCAGGTCAGGTGAACTGGAGATACAAAATTGCCCTTAGGTGTGGATGAACACATAAATGTCTGTTTGTCTGTATGTCTGTCCTGTGATGGACTGGCGACTTGTCCAGGGTGTTTCACTGCCTTTCACTCAATTAATGTTGGGATAGACTCCAGCACCCCCCACGCTCCTAATTAGGATAAGCGGCTTACATAGTGAGTGAGTATTCTGGAACTGATAAAAGTTAGTAAATTAAAAATCATTGTTGTTGTATGATTCAGATAACATTCACATCACAGTTCACAACATATCCAGTGAAACTGGAAGAAACATTTTGTATTTTTGTTTTCAAGATGGCCATAGAATTTCTCCATGAGCTTGATGTGCCTTTCTTCAAAGTTGCTTCAGCAGATGGCAACAATTTCCCCTATCTTGAGAATACTGCCAAAAAAGGTTTGTGTCTAGTAATGTCCCAAAAATCAACTTAAAAACAGATAAATCTACACATAAGTTGTTGTAACATATAAATTTTATTTAGTTAATGCGGATCTGAAAAGGGATCCCCAAAATGGATCTGTTTTGCTTGACTGTGATTGGGTGGGCCATGTGGGTATTCCTCTGTGATAGGACGGCCAATGGTGATTTCCAGTGGCATGCAGTCTATGGAGACGATGCGACGGGTTTATCAGACAGTGAAGCAGCACAACCAGAACTTCTGCATCCTGCAGTGCACCAGTGCTTACCCTCTGGAGCCTGAACATGTGAACTTACGTGTGATCACCGTAAGGGACTCAAAGCACTGACCTCCTCTCTGCCCACCTCCCGAACCTGTTTCTCTCTCTTTCTCTGCCCTTCTGTCTTCTGTAAAAGCAAGTCTGAAGTAAAAGAAAAACTTTTATGTTTCCGTGAAAGTATAACTTTTATATTATTTATGTAACCATATTATTTACAAGCATTCAAAATATTAATATCATTTAAATCATTGTAAGATCCATTGTCTTGCTGTGAAAATTCATTGATTCACAGTTCTACGACTCTTTAACACAAATGCAGGAATATTTGAAGGAATTCCCTGATATTCCTATTGGATACTCTGGCCATGAGACTGGCATTAGTATCACCGTGGCAGCGGTTGCAATGGGGGCAAAGGTGGTTGAGCGCCACGTGACCCTGGATAAAAGCTGGAAAGGCAATGACCACGAAGCCTCTCTGGAGCCCGCCGAGCTGGCCGAGTTGGTGCGCTCCATTCGCGTTGTGGAGAGGGCACTGGGGACAGGTGTCAAACAGATGTTGCCCTGTGAGATGACCTGTCACAGTAAGGTTAGAATATCACATCTGTGCACATGCTTAAAGCAACAACAACAACAGCAATAATAATAATGAATCATACAATATGAAACTGATAAAATACAATGAACATAGATCAGTAATAAATATGATTTTTTATAGTGTAGTTAAAGGGAATTCTTTATAAAATGACTTCTAAAATGCAAAACTGACATATTTGAAGAAAGTTGTTTTTAAAGTTGGCTGAAAACATTGTCACTGTACTCAGATGCACTCATCATACACTCAGCAATCTTAGAGTTCAAAACAGCACATAAGCAAATATCCTTAAAGAAATTCTACAATTGTCTCAGCACTATCGGTGTCTTGTGTAACTACAAACAGATGTCTATTTGTTTGCAGCTGGGAAAGTCAATTGTGGCTAAGATGGCCATTCCCAAAGGTGCTGCTCTGACCATCGACATGTTGGCTGTGAAGGTTGCTGAGCCAAAGGGAGTGATCCCTGAAGACATTTTTCAGCTGGTGGGAAAGAAGGTTTTGGTAGATGTGGAAGAAGATGACAGCATCACTGAAGATATGGTTGATGGTTATAGCAAGAAGGTCTAACAGTGAACAAGCTCTACTGCAACCTTCATCTAGTCTCTCAGAGAATGAATCCTTAATCAATAACTTCAGAAGACGGAATAAATAAACTGTCACTATAAAATAGAAAAAGAATCCTTCGGTTTTGAACTCTGTTTGACTTTGAAATGTTTGACTTTGAATGGAAATAAATATAATTATGACCACACACCCAGTTTAACTTGTCTTAATTACATCATCAGACAACAAAATTAGATGGGGGGGGGGGGGGTTACAAAAAGGATGGGGGGGGGGGGGGTGTTGTGATGTGACTGGGAAAGTTTTTTTAAAAAAAAGGATGGGGTCTTCAGTAATTGAATGGTCTGTCTTACTATGTTTTCAT
The DNA here is from genome assembly GCF_902362185.1 of Chanos chanos. Lineage (NCBI taxonomy): Eukaryota > Metazoa > Chordata > Actinopteri > Gonorynchiformes > Chanidae > Chanos > Chanos chanos. Next base: position 16,611,775 of record NC_044505.1, read on the forward strand.
GCTTATGATGCATACAGTATCTGACATGATCATTCAGACAGAACAGACAGCTCTATAAATTCTAAATTCTTTTTTCTAATCACTATTCTTATGACATAAACCACCTGGAAAGCACACACACAAAGTTTGGTTCCTGTCCTGTCCTGTGCAGTGTTTTTGATTCTTGCAGTTCACTTGACAAATTGAAGCTGAAGTTTAAAAAAAAAGTGTGATTATACAACTGAAAATATACAATTAAAATCTTGAACAACATTTGTAACGTGATGTGCGCTGCTGGTTATTTGGGTTCGCAGTCTATCACTATAGTATTTGTAAATTTAGTGTCTTCATCCCAACTACATAACCAATGTCATTCAAGGTAATGTCAATAATACTATGTTATATTGATGTACATTAATGCATGAGGTATCAGAGGGGGAAAAGAGCTCTTGGTTAGGTAGTAAGCCATCACCCGTTTAGATAAGCTCGGTTAACAAAGTTATACTAAAAGCCACTTTTGTCTCCAAAGTTGTCTCATGACTCCTAAAACGCCCTGATTTAACTGAAGTAATTTTAAAGCAGAAATAAGTTTGCTAGCCATTATATTTAGGGGTGTCACTGAGGGCTGTAAAATAATACTTTGGAATGGGATTTTAATAGCATCTCCCAAAGAGAGTCCCAGGGACGCTTCTTAGAATTTCCATAGTGTCAAACTCGTAATTAGTATTGAAAGATATGTCCATGTGCGTGGGCTCACTTACTCATGTGTAAAGTCTCGTTTACACTTTAGTCATTTATTTATTTTTTGGCAAAAGATCTCAGTGCCCAATTACCAGCTTTACCTGCCAGTTCCGCACAACCGCAACCCAAATGTAACACCTGCATGCTACGGCAGAGGAAGTAGGCGTGACGCATTTGTGCTCGTTGCTGTCAAATGAATGTCCAAAATGTTTCCCTAACTTACACACTGTTCCATTTGTGCGTTGCCACCATGGCGGATAAAAGTAAACTTACCACAGGGGCTAATGCATCAAGCTCACAGCAAAGCAGTAATGGCTGGAGCAATAAACGCCGACACATTACGGCGCTCATCCTTGCGAGAGGAGGTAGCAAAGGAATACCCCTGAAGAACATCAAACTGCTTGCCGGAGTCCCGCTTGTGGGATGGGTGCTTCGGGCAGCGCTGGACTCCGACCTCTTTGACAGGTGCAGTAAAGGAAAATTTGCGGAAAAGATTTTGCGCTCTTTCTATGAGACAAAAAGCTGCTTAGGACGCATTTGTGTAGTAGAAAAAGAAGAAACGTTGTATGAACTTCATATGAATTACTTCATTCATTAAGCAAAACAAAATAAAAACCCAGTTTATTTTGCAGACGGTCAGTTGTGGTAAAATTTTGGAGAAAATGTTTTTGCTTTGATGTTACCATCTCATTCTTTTACACATACATATTTATTTGAAAAGCAGTGTATGCGAGAAAGAGGTCTTATCTCCTTTTAATATTCAATAAACAACGTCGAGAGTAGAGAGAGAGAGCGTCTTCTCCTTAACTAGATTTATATGGCGGAGAAAACGCTGAACTGAATTTTTTAAATCGCTGTTTCAATGTCAGTCGCTTGACGTAAATATGACTGATTTTTTTAATAATATGTGTATAGACGATTGTGCTCAGGAAAAGTAAGTTGTTTGAAAAAATATGTTTTTTCCTGTCATTTTACGCGTTCGCTCCCAACAAGCATTTTAGAATGTTACTTGGCAGCGTTTGAATTGTCTGCAAATCCTTAGATCTAGACTGTTTAGGATATTGGATTTCATTTTCAAGTTCACAAAGGAAGGTCGAGTGTAGAGTGAAACCAAATGAAATACAAACTGTTCAGCATAACTTTGACTTGTGATTGAATTGTATTCCTTAAACTTCGAGGCAATTTCAGTAAGAGTCTATGTGTATCGCTTTTTTTTTTGTCCATTTGTACTAGTGTTTGGGTATCAACGGACCATGATGAAATTGAGAAAGTGGGCAAAGCTTGGGGAGCACAATTCCACCGTCGCAGTCTTGAGGTTTCCCAGGACTCATCTAGTTCCTTGGAAACCATGCAAGAGTTCGTCCGGCAGAGGCCAGGTACGCTACGTTTACATAGCCTACGCACTGAGAGAAAGTGTATGTACATGTATGTATGTATGTATATATATATAATACATGTGTTATTCATTACAGTTTGAGTTAAGTTCAACTTAGCTGTACTTGTGCTGTACTTGCGCTTTTAGAATACACTGTGTCACAGAGCAGCTTTCCAGAATTGCAGAACGGAGTTTTGTTTTCTTTAGGGATATGCTATTAAAACTGGTTGAACTTGATCCCCTGTTGTACTTGAACTTTTATGTGATTAAAAAAAGGAAACTGTTATAGACCTGGAAACATAAGCAGGAAGTAGACTTACATAGTTTCTGACAGTCATAGTTCCAGTGCAGCAATTACTTTAGTGCTTGTGTTTCAGAGCTAAGTGGCTACATGCAGCAATGATAATGATAACATTATTTTGATACCGAGTAATCTCCTTCCTGATACACTCTTGTCATACAAACTTGTGGTGTCATGCTCACTCAAGGAAGAGAGCTTTGCTAAAAAAAAAAAAAGGACAGACATCTCTATGTGTTTGAGAGTATGTTCCATATTTCCATATCAAAATGAATTGGTCACAGTGTAATAATGTATCTTAATTGAACTGGTGACACTGTCAGACATGACACAGCTCTGTTCCTCACATTCCATTTGAGCTCTTATGGAAATGAATAGTGTTTATTTTCAGCACTTTTCCCTCTGTGTCTGATGAAACACACATCTCTTTGTTCTGTGCTATGTCAAACTGAGCTTGTGTGATTAGATACCGTGAGTTTAATCTGTGGCCATCATCATCGTCTGTGTTACAGAAGTGGACGTTATCTGTCACATCCAAGCCACCTCGCCCTGCCTGCATCCACGCCATCTTAGAGAAGCACTGCAAGTGATCTTAGACCAGGGTTATGATTCTGTCTTCTCCGTGGTGAGGAGACACCAGTTCCGTTGGGTGGAGGTCAAACAAACAGGTAAGCCAACTCACTCCTGCCTTGAATAATATCAAAATACATTAATTCTGTGATTATGGTATTCATGATGTTTTTACTTAAGCTCATCTTGTATAGTGCTTAAATATTTCAGTTGCAACACAAATTTGATCCTTAAACCAGATCTAAAACTAATGTGTATGCTGCTTTTTGTTGTTGTCTTGGGGTTTGTCTTGGGGTTTCTCCTTTAAATTTACTTTGTTAAGTTCTTTTCCTGATACTTCTATTCTGATTTTCTCCTCACAGAAGGCAGATGCTCTAAACCCTTAAACATAAATCCATCCAAGAGGCCACGTCGCCAGGACTGGGACGGAGAGCTGTGTGAAAATGGCTCCTTCTACATCAACACGAGAGAGCTCATTGAGAAGGGTGTCCCTCAGGTAGGAGTCTATCAATTTACAATTTACAATTTAGTTATTTGGCAGACGCTTTTTACCAAAGCGACTTACAATCAGTGCATCAGTCGGTCTATCAAGTATGTTCTTCAAACCAGGACCCAGAAATGAAGACTCTGTGCTAAACCATAATAAGTCTACTTTCTATATTTGTGTATCTTCTTCTTCTTTATTCCCTCTCTAAGACAGGGAAAGTTACTTACTATGAGATGCCTCCAGAATACAGTGTAGACATTGATGTGGACATTGACTGGCCTGTTGCAGAACAAAGAGTTGTCAGGTAATGAAACTCTTTTAATGACAAGTCATTGCGCACTTGACTTAAATGTTTTGAACAAAAAGTACACAATGTTTCATTATATAATTACCTCATTATAAAATAAATACATTGATACGCATGTACTATTGTTCAGTCCAAAAACAGCAGCACCTACCATTTTGAAAATAAAACCCAACATTTAACAGCATGTATTTCTTCCCTGTTGTATTTACACAAGATAGTGGGTCAAGTTATTAACAAGCTGTCTAACAGAAATAAACACAGTTAGAGGAGGCTACAAGACTTGTGTGCACTGCAAACAATGCTATAATTCAGATAGGCTGCGAATGCATTTCCTTCAATCTCCATCTATATAACAATGTCATCTTACATGGACATGTAAACATGTGCTGGTTTCTGAAAGGTATGGGTATTTTGGCAAAGAGGAGCTGGAGGTGGTCAACCTGCTGTTTTGTTCTGTGTCAGGCTGTCTGACAGATGGACACTTATACATATCGATAACTGGAGAGGAGATGGTGTCCATCAACAGTAGAGACCTGATGGGCATCCACATGCTTCAGAAAGATGGTGTGGAGGTAATATATTAATGGACTTAACATTCACTGTGATCACTCAAATATTCTTAGATCTTTTTCTCCAGCAGTGCAGTGTTATAACCCAAAGGGTATGATACATTAAGTAGTGTAAACTTGTTACTGAGTTAAGGCGACTCTCCTTGTAAACAATTAATGTGAGATAATCCCACCTAGGTGATTCTGATCTCCTCAAAAGATGATCCTGTGTCCAAAACTCTGGCAGACAAACTTGCCGAGCGTGCAGGTTGCAAAGTGATGCATGGGGTGGAACAACGGCAAGTTGTAGTAGAGCGTCTCATGAAAGAGAGAGGGCTGGTATGGAAGAAGGTGGCCTACCTGGGTGAGTCCTTGACCGTAATATTAAGTAACTGGTCTTACAGTCAAGATGACGTTAACTTTTTCCAACAAGTTCCTTTATTATCCATTTAGATGTTTGTTGAAGGCAGTACTTGTTCAGTAGTAAAGTTGACTCAATCATGAAAAAAACATTTGAGCCAGAATGCTTGCTTATTTCTTTGTCTCTTTAAGCAAACAGGCAACTTAGAACATTACACATTACTGCAATGTCTCTATGCTGTTTGGAATTTAATATGATATTTATACATTCAAAGTAGCACATGGTAGAAATAACATCAATTGGGTTCATCAGTCTTACAGGGTTAACAAGAAGACATGAAACTGTGAATATCATTGTCACTGACATTTGAACAAGAACCTAAGGTAGAATCATATTCTTCCATCAACTCTGTCCTCAGGAACTGACATACTGGATGTGGATTGTTTGAACCTGGCTGGGCTGAGTGCAGCAGCAAGTGATGCCCCTGCAGAGGCTCTCAATGCAGCTAAGTACAACTGTCATAGCCCTGCAGGAAGAGGGGCAGTCCGGGAGTTTACCGATCATATCCTGTTACTGAAGAAGAAAGCCAAGTCCAAGATGGACCAAGACCGCACTGATCGAATGTCCTTCTAGCTCAAGATCAGTTAGAAAGATTCTTCAGATATAGGTCTCATCTGAGACTTTGCAGCTGTTTAATTTCATGCAGTTATAAAAAGTTAACGGCATTAGACAAATCAGATATTGGGATCTACTTTGCCATTGCTGTTGTTTTCTATATTCCTAGACAATCAGAATTTCCCTTTTCGGTGCAATCAATTAGCACTTAAAGAACACTGAGGCACTTGAATGGTATAAGGAAGGAATTGTACTTGTCTTTGCACTTTGAAGAGCAGCTGATAGACACATATAGCTTGGAAATTGAAGTGCTGTGATTAATTATACTCATTACTGTCTCAGGGTATGTATTAGTATATTATGGTTTCTTTCAGATGATGGTTCAGTTTAAATAAATCTTTTTGCGTGATTACATTATGGGATTTTATCTCTTAACTTTGAAGGGCTATCTACGAAAAGTGATTGAATGGTGTGTATGTTTTCCCAATAAAACCACAGAAGGTCAGCACACCTACATATTTGAGGTGATTGACATTTATTGTGTCATTGTCATTGGCAGGGGCGGATTCAGGAATGGGCGACATGGGAAGCAACTCAGGATGGCATCTTGCTGGGGGTGGGAGGGGGCACCCACATAAAAAAAATTTGGAATGGTGACACTTGTGCGATCAGTTTTGTATTGCTCATTTGCATGTCACATCAGTGATGTCATATCACCGCGTGGTCAATTAACATTGTAGGGGTGGGTATCCTGACTCTGGTTTGTGAGTTAGCTTGCATACTGCCTGAGAAGGACTCCCACTCCGATGTACAAGATGGGGAGGGGGGAGGGGTTCGGTTGACCTCAGGTCAGTCACACTACAAAATGCTACCAAATAAACCACGATTCATTTAAAATACTGTGAATATATAGTTTCATAGACATATTGTTGCATTTTTTCTCTGATTTGTGAGAGATCATTAAGAGTAATATAAAATCAGTCTGCACCTGAGGCGCCGTAAGTGGGACTTTTGGCTCTCGGAATATCTCTGTTAATCAACACCGTCCATGTTATGCCAAAAGATGGAGGGAGAAGTTAATGATTGCAGCAGTATCCTAATGTGCAGCCTCATTGATTTGTGCAGGTATTTCTGTGTTGCCAGGGGGGATGTTACCTGTCTGTTTCACTCGTAAGAAAGGGTGTCACGTTGTCAAGTGTGGGATTTGAACTCTGTTTTTTGGAACCAAGGGTGAAAGGCTGAACTGATTGAACTATCCACTGGTTCAGAAAAAAAACAAATGCAGAGGCTTCCACAGGAAGTCAAGTTTTAATGAAATCCAGAGTAGGCAAGACGCTAAAAAAAGAGCAATCCTAGGATACATTGAAAAATCAAGAGGGCAAAATAGTTCTCCAAAAAACAAAGGAAAAAAGCAAGGCAAAACACAAAGTCAAAGAATGACACAGGACATTCTCACAGGGGTTTCAATAGCAAAAGACTGAACAAAGACAGACACAGTGAGGGAAACTGAAATACACAGATCAAACAAGACTAAGGTAAAACACATGATCTAAATAACTAACAAAAGACCTCGATGGCACCATCTGGTGGCCAATTTCTGTATAGACGTCCCACACCTGACCGAGGGAGCTCATAGCCAGCCCAATCCACATTATTTTAGGATTAATGTTTGACTCCTGGTTATGATGTCACTGCGTTCCACCGGCCAAACTTATGTCTCGATCACAAGGTATGTAACATAGTAATGTTTAAGAAGAAGGGTGAAGCGTACACTGGCTGTGCAATGGATCGGAATGACCAACAGAGATTACTCGATTGTAAAGCACAATTTCTTTGTAACTCCATGTGAAGTAGGGTACAGTCGACACTGAAAATATGTTCCTGTCCCGTTTGTGCTTTGAGGGCTCCAGGGCTCCAGGGCTCCAGCTCTCCAGCTCCGGTGTCTGTGTTTTCACAGTTCTGATTACATCAAATTAGAAGTGGCAAAGTTGCAATGTAGCAAACGCTTTGAGCAAAGAATGCAGACACCAAATTAATCTGTAGTTAGTATCTTACAATTAAATGTTTTCACATTTCTCTGTGCTGAATGCTGTTGATGTGGTGATCTAGTGATTTGTACAACTGTCCAAAATTAACATGTACACAAACTAATACTGAATGTTTGTGCACTGGTTGAACTTCCCCTCTGACGCTAATCATGAGTGTGCAAAATGGTCTTTGAACTAGAGTAAAAGATTAAATCTTATAGCATGCATAAAACATTGTATGCACAGCTTAGGTACCTGTTGGGAAGTGTGACTGGTCAATCCATCAATTGATCGCTTTGCAGAGATAAATAGCCGGATGTAGGAGACCCTTGATTGTTCCAGTTGGTGCAACCAGATAAAAAATAAAATACAATAAAAGTTTACCAAATCTGGATCAGATAAATCTGTATTGTAAGAAATGGAGAAGAAACACCAGATACTTGGTTTTGCCTACTATATTTTATATTTATGTCTCTTGTATATTATGGAGGGGCATGAATAATTAAATTAAGCATTTAAAAAAGTTATATTTACATGGTAAAATTGTACGCTGTCAATTTTTTTTACAAACTGCTTTTTTTTTTCGGTATGGTTTGCCCACTGCTAGACTGATAGTACACAGTAAACAGGCTCTCCAAAACAGTTTGAAGTAAACTGACTTTGTACATATCTTTCCCAGATTCACCACATGGTTGCAGGCCTGCGGATTTTAAATTAGTCTTAGGTGATTAATCTGGATGTATTGGGGTGATATCAATGTATTTAGGTGACTAATTTCAACATAATCTTTGGTAGTGTTTTGATAGGCCTTTATTAGGGAGATATTAACCAACTGGTAAAGACAGCCAATTGTACAGTTATGTAGTTTCATTCCACTATAGGCTTTATTTCCATATTATCAATAATAAATACATTAGTGGTGACATGCTCTCTGTAGTGCTTGCACTATATTTTAGACCTAAAACTCACAGCAAACACTAAATCTCTTTCACATCTGTGCAAATTACAGCTCCAATTGAGACTTATTTCCTCTAAGTGTTCCAAAGCAGAACTGACTACAAAATGGCCACAGCACTATCTGTCTATATGTTTGTATAAGTAGTGAGTACCAAAAAAAGTTACCAGTGTCTTTTTATAAACATGAAACTATCAGAAAACTAAATTTTAAGAGTCTATAAATCTCCAGTCATGTGTTAAAACTAGCTTGGGATAAGTGATTTTCCTCCTTTTGCTGTATCACACTTTACAGTCACAAAAAATATTATATCAAGGAAATTATTCATAAAGAGTGTGAGTTATAATTGCCTTAGTTCTACTTTTAGTCTTAAAATAACCCAAAACTTTAAGGCGTAGGTTTACTTTATTCATTGTTTTGCTTGCTATAATTCATTTTAGAACTGTCAAATAATTTTGAGATTGGTCATGCCAATCTCAAGTATGGATTACAAACCAGATAAGGCTTAAATGTCCTCTGCCTAATACTTTAGTTTAGTCAACATAGTCAAAAGGTTGTCCTGTTTAGAGACACATCTTTCAAAGGCAATTTTGACTATAATCTAAGTGCTACATTCACTGTGTTACCTGATTCCTAGAGAGAGGGTTTTCTGTTTAAGAGTAATGGCTCTGTCCATTGACTGGTCAATCTTTGATGGCAGACGTGGTGATGGTGTCCTGTCTGGTTTCACCCTACAAACACATGAAGCAAAATCGATATAAAACTTGTGATCGTTATAAAAGGAACATAACTAAATGCAAAAATGCAACTAAGCAAGCTGTTGATTTTTTTTTTTTTATTACAAGAACAAAAATGTACTAAAGCTTATATTGGCTTACAGGAACCCGCACTTATGTTAGTTCACCAACTAATCTGTATGCTGTGTATGTAAATAATTCTGGAAAAGAGCATCTGCTGAGTGAAAACTAAATTGAATTAAGTGATGAAGTGATGTGAACACAAAAAGCAATCTGCCAATCATAAAATTATGCACTTTGAATGTGGCTGGAATAAGTTATCATGAAAGATACATGCCCGGATGTCAGTAGATGATACCACTGGGGTGTCACTGTTGGGGGTTCCTGGGTCGCCAAGTTCATCATGGCTGTGTGAAAAAGACAAAGACACACATTATGCCTCTTCCACTATTCATGGCAGGCCAACATTAATGCACTTATAAATGCACACATACACGCATACCCTTTATCTGCAGTGGGCTCCTCTTCATCCATAATGAGACAGAAGTTCTCTCAAACTGAGAACATATCAAAATGAGTAGTCTGAAAAAGTGAACAAGCACATAAGAGAGTGACATATACCAACTTTAGAACAAGAGAAGGGCCAGGGGGGAGGGGGAGAGGGAGGGGGGGAGTGAGATATACAGGAGTGACAAAATACATTTAATTCACTTAGTTCATAATACTTTTAAATTATCACCAGTTATAACAGTTTAGACAAAATGAGTCTGGCTGATTTGAAAGAGGGAAAAAAATCCTGCACCTATCAAAGTACAGCAGTTAAAAGTAAATGATCCATTAGGTCTTTCCACTGTTTTTACTGATCAATGCCAGGGTGTTCTGAAGCAAGAAGGTATGTGTTTTGTGAATTAGGCACTTACTGATAAAGACGATTTTAACAAAACTACCCACATCAACAAAATATAAATGAGACAAATAATTGATGAACTTTACATACATATTCATCAAAAATCACAGGAAATGGATAATACCCATCAGTCAACTTATCCATAACATTGGCATTTGTCAGAAGGTGGACCAGTCAGTGCAAAATATTTTATAGGGTTCCATTACATCTCAGTAAAGTGCTTGTGCTAGTAGTTTCTAGTATTTCTAAAATACTAAAATACTTCCTATATGAAACTTTTGTAAACACAATCTACAGCAGAGTAAAAAATGTTGCATGATAACTGAAAAAAGGGTTTGAAATAATCAACCAATACATATAATTTTTAAAATACCTCAAACCTAATGCACATAGAAAGATCATAATAAAACATTCCAAAACACTGGAGTTTTATGCAGCTTTTTTCACCTGTGTTTAAACAGGCGCTGCAGCCTGCCGATTTTCAAGAAAACAAAACCGATCCTGATTAGATATCCTCTCATAATAGGGAAGAATTGAGTCAATGCCGGTCGTTGGTTATCAGCGTAAATTCTATATTGAACCAGTGTTTACTGATTGTTCCTTTGCGGGACACATAAAGCCATTTTCTTTTTCTCTGGGTCTTCTCAGCATATGTAGCCTAGTATGTTCAAGCAATGTCCTGAAAACGATCTTCAAATGAACACCGCCGCAACATTTTGTATTTCTTGTGTAGCCTATTGTATAAAACATTTCAGAAAAAATTTTTTGGTATGGTCGCTCGAACTTCTGTATTCAACCCCTCCGAAAGTGAAGGTTTTCTCTGCATCCAGTCATAAACTGCAGGTTACTCAGGGGCGGCGCCAGAGATTTTCTTTTGCTGGTGCTATAGGGTTGCTTGACTTTTCAGCGAGGGTGCTCTAAAATTTACGGTTTCCCATTAATATGCCGGTTGCTACAGCTTAATTTCTACTGTAACACCCCCGACACACGTACACACACGCGAGCGCACACACGCGCACATACGCAGTACCCGTTCCGCGACAATTGCAATGCCATTCTGTGTTGAATAAAAGGCGAGACATTCCGCTCATGGGATATGGATACAAAGTTCGCAAGCCAGCCTACGGAAACACACGTCTGAATAAAAAAAAATCACTCAATTATGCAATGGCCAGGGCTTGCACACAAGCAGCAAGCAGCAGACACAGGTTGTGCACATTTCAGCCTCAGGTTCTGAGATCACTAAGTAATGGTGCCAGTTACCGACGCCTCAGCTAATGAATCAACAGTTTCCGTTCCATAGAACTAATGTCATACGAATGAGCGTTGCAGACAGATAACTATAACGAGTCAGAATTTGTGCCACAACCGCCAAATGTATTAAATTCATACTAGGCAACATAGGGAAAAGTCATGCACTTACCATTAGACATCTTCATAACAAAACGTTTATTAAGTAAAAAATGCTAGTGGAGGACGGGGCGGGGAGAGGATACCGCTGTGTGTGTGTGTGTGTGTGTGTGTGTGTGCGTGGGGGGTCTAAGTGCAGCTACAGCACCCCCAAGCCCCTCCCTGGCGCCGCCCATGAAGCTACTAGTTCGAGGTTTCTGACACTGCTTTTAGATTGTTTAGATTAGCTGCTTTTAGACGCGCACTGAGGAAAACATGTCAGGGCACGTGCTGTTGCAAAGCACACGAACATATACAGTCTTGCAGCTTTTTGTACTATTGTACAACTCAACAAAGCAAATTCAGAAAAGATCCAACTCCCCATTTCTTGACAGAATGTTCACGTTGCGAATGAGTTCAGGCACGGGATCTCAAAAAAGACCACCGGTTTAGCGTGATGGCAATTAACCATACACCCACCCAGTTATGTGCGCTATTTAGTGCTTTCAACTAAACACGTGAATTTGAATTGCACATTGAATTTGTCTACTTAGGCACTTACAAATCCACCGTCTTAAAGTATTGACGTTTATTGTCTGTACCTGACATAACTATGAACGTAAGACGGTCTGTTAAATGCCGTGGTCAGGCTGTGCACATATTAACCACACAAATTTGAAACATGTCGTATTACAAAGCAAAGCATGCCTATGCCATATCTATCTCCGTCCTCCCTTTAATTGCAAAATTCATGTTAAAAACTCGTGAACAGGTCTAAAACACCGAAGCTTGTAAATTAACTGTTGTTTCACTTTCACGTCACTTCACATGATCCTCTTCCGCATTTCCAGATTCTGCCTGCAACATGCTGCCTTCTCCCAGTCGGGACGTTTTTACGCGAACTAACCGCGTGGCAGAGAAAGTCGATCTCCGCACGCTCTCTGCACTGTTCTTCTTAACTGCTAATTATCTGTTACACTGAGTGACGAACTGGAAGATCTATTCCAGAGGCACCGGGATTTCATTTACCTCGTAATATACGGTCGTAAATAAAAGCAAAAAGGTGCAGTCTCAGTGGAAGTAAACATAAATCTTTGCTGTTGAGAGCAGTGTGACAGAAAAAATCAACAACTTCCATTCAATAAAAGTACAAAAGAGGAAAAAGAAAAAAAAAAACGTATGCATCACAGTCATACACCTCCCCGATAAACAAAATTCTCAAATAAAAGGACTTATTATTCCGGAACTTGTATGAGTGCAAAATTCGTTTAAAAGCTCAGCATAAAAACATTGCATATCAGTAATATACGCAGGTATGAAGGTAGGGTACAGAGGAGCGAAGATACGTAAATAAAGCTTTTGTTGTTCTGAGTTGAATTCAAGATAGCCCATTCATGACTGTGATGAGAGCAAATGGCAAGAAAATTGTCATTATTTTTTCCTGTTTTCATTTTTGATGCCAACATTATAATTAAGGAAATTTGGGCAAATTAATGAAGAAATAGCCGAGATCGAGCTCTTTTTCTTTCTACACATAGGGTTGTGATTGATTGTAAACAAAGAAGTAGGGTGGGATAGTTAAATAGTAGGAAGCACAGCTTAAGAAGGAGGATGACAATAAGAAAAGGGGGATTGTAAACTACCTCATATTTTAGAAACGGTCCTCTTGCTTATGCCTCCATCACATGTGAGATGCACTTTTTAAAACGACTTTATTGTTATCGAACAAATGTACAGTACACGTCTGGGGCGTGTAAAACAATCAGTATTGACTCGTAAAGGAAGATCAAACTCGAAAAGAAATTCAGCGCGATGGGGAAGGCAGATTTTCAACTTAAAACATACGATCAAGCATCCATTCAGTGAATTTTCGCAAGCAATAAAAAGCCGAGGCATGAGGGTTCAGAATAACAGATACTGTACCATATTCTTAAGTGGTGAATCAGTTTACTTGCTCTTACCTCTAAGGTATCTACACGATTTCCGCTCCTTTCCTTCACTACCATTAGTGTAAGTAACTCTAATGGAACCCTAGTAAGCAAGTGCATACCTGGACTCCATACCCGCACTCTTACTAAATACACCTTCTTTTATATATTTCAAACTCTAAGTTATGTTAATTAACACGTATATAAGGGTTTTTTTTTTTGCTCTATTTTATGTGTTTTATTTCATGTGCATCTGGCACAACATTTGAAAATGTACACATGCATTCATTCCAAAATTTCAATTTCAAATAAACAATTTGTGGGTCGTATCAGTATATTCAGTAATTTATGTTGAAAATTGTCTAAAATTAAATTGTATCATTTAACTGTATAACGAGATAAGTGTGACTGCATAACGGTAACACAGTTTAGCCTGAAATGTCCCATGAAGAACACTGAATAAAAAATAGCGAGTCTGCTTAATGTCTGCCTAAAAAGGGAAAAAAAAAAAAATCCGGTGACCCAGCATCCAAAATAACTAAATTACACAAATACTCTTTAATGCACTGTTTTTAAAACATGTCCTGGATGACCTGCAGAACAAGTGATCACAGATGAAAAAAGAAGGGGGGGGGGGAGGGGGGGTGAACCTGCTGCATATCCCTCCCAGCTCGGTCCCTCTGTTTGGCCAAGCCCTTTGTGTGTGTGTGTGTGTGTGTGTGTGTTTGTGTAGGTGTGTGTTACCCAAGCATGGAGATACTGAATTGTGTTTGCTCCTCCTCAAGTCCCTCTTGAGCTGATTCATCAGGATGTCTTCATTAACATACTTACATGTCATATATGTCTCTGTGGTTTGATGTATTCTCTATATTTTCACCAACAGCATTTTGGTTTCCACAGATTTTCTCAGACATCTTTGCTGTCGTTGTCCTGCCACAGTCTGTTTTTTATGTGTATATTTTAACCAATGAGGCTCTGAGGATACTCTTACGAGCATATTTGGATGTATGATATGACTTTGTGCACACAGTCTTCACAGGCTCAGTTTCAGTGTCACCTTCTGTATCTCTACCACAACTAGAAACAGAGCAAACCAAAGAGGAAGCGCAGTGAATTTTTCTCACATATCAAACTGTGAGATATGTGTTTTTTTCAGTAACATCCAAATGGTGGTGTATCATTATATAGGGAACTAAAGCTCAGGCCCTGCTCTCATTAGACAAGCAGTTAACGTGATCATTTCTTATCTGATGTACCACTATCACTGAAAAGACATGACAGATATCTGGTAATAATATTGTTAGACTGCACACACCATACACAAAAACATGTCTGAGAATATTATCCAGCACTGTGTGTGTCTATGACGTCTGTGTTGAATTTTATTCTTCTTTATCAGTTGCATTCACACACCACAGGCCTAAACCCACAGTAAGCCTGGGTCAGTTTTTGCACAGTGACATGTGTCTCCCTCTAGTGGTGCATAAGAACATTACTTGACAGTTATTGGACTTTTGTGCTCATTTATAAATATGGATAAACTGATAGTTTGGGCATCAGGCTTTTTTCCCTCTCTGATTAAACAATGAATTTAACAGGGTTTTTCTTTTTCTTTGAAAAAAAAATAGGTTGATATAGCTGGGCCCAATACTTCCACAACAGATAGCTGTTAGATAGATCTTCTTCTCCTACTTCTTCTTCTTCTTCTTCTCCTTCTCCTTCTTCTTCTTCTTCTTCTTCTTCTTCTTCTTTTTCTTCTTCTTCTTCATTACATCCACTCTGACCATCCAAATTTACCATAAACTGATTAGATGCACCACACAATTGTTTTTTTCATTTCCAACTACACATGTAAACGAAAACTTGACATTTTTAATGTACATGTGACCTGTACACATGTGCATTAATATCTTCACAGAACCACGTGGCCCACGACCACGTGGGCAGTTACAATTGAAAGTAAATTGGGGCATGAACAAAGGGGATGGCGATGTAGACAGGAAGCTGACGGGGGATGAAGGATGATAACACCAGGATGGATCGGTCCACAGGGCGGGAGGAGTCAGGATCACTGGTGTCTCAGGAGTAGCATGTGTGGCTCGGCAGAGAGAGAGAGAGAGAGAGAGAGAGAGAGAGAGAGAGAGAGAGAGAGAGAGAGAGAGAGAGAGAGAGAGACACATTGTTAGATGTTCATTTCCACATAATGGTTAAGGTAAATATACATCGTGTGCCGAGTGCAGACAGACTCCAGCAAGACTAACTAGTACAGCATAGTTAAAAGGGAGAGCTAGAAGGTAATACGGACATGAGTGTACTCTGGGACACAAGGCAGCCACCCACTCCACAGTCAACAAACCTGAGTGAACATGTTAGAGTGGGGGGGCGACAGCATCCAAACATCCCAGTTCACCAAACACTCTATGCCCGAGAACCCTCCAGATCTGCTCCTTTGCCTAGTAAAGAGCTATTAGCTAAAGGCTTTGCTAAACAGATAAGTTTTCAGCCTTGACTTAAACATAGAGACTGTGTCTGAGTCTCGAACATTAATTGGGAGGCTATTCCATAACTGTGGGGCTCTGTAAGAGAAGGCTCTGCCCCCTGCTGTAGCCATCATAACTCGAGGTACCAACAAATAGCCTGCACCTTTTGATCTAAGTTGGCGTGGTGGATCATAAAAGACCAGGAGTTCGCGCAGGTACTGTGGCGCAAGACCATTTAATGCTCTATATGTTAATAGTAAGATTTTATAATCAATACGAGATTTGACTGGGAGCCAGTGCAGTGTGGATAAGATAGGGGTGATGTGATCATATTTTTTGGTTCTAGTAAGAACTCTGGCTGCTGCATTCTGAGCCAGGGTGTACAAGGAAAGTATATCACAAAAATGTTAATATCTATTTGACCAGATATATACCTGTCCTTTTTTCAGGTACATTCACAGACTTGCTCCTTGTTTTAACACATAGTCTAATTCATGCAACAAATAGTAATGCATGGCTGCTTTCTTCACATATTTGCTGATTAAACATTAGATCTAACCTTCGTTGGATGTAACAGGATCTCCTCACTAAGTTGTTAAACTTTGAAGTATGGCTCAGATTTCATGTGAACAGGTTTTAATGACAGGGTCTCACAAAAGATCTCTGAGAAAATTTTGTGGAATCAGACACTGTAGTTCACTTCAGGCCCATCTTTTATCCAAGTTAACTCTTGGAATGTTCAACGATCATCAAAGCTGTCGGGACATTTAGCCGAGCAAAGAAACAGCGGTAAAGAATTGTCATTTTGTTTTCAGATACTTGATCACCAAAGTATGCAATAAGTGTCAAATGCTAAACCACAGACAGAGGGTGCCTTTCACTCACGGTCCATCACTAACCTACATTCTGTATGACCCATTGCTGAATTGAATGACAGGTCAGACACTCCGTATCGCAACTGTAGCGTACTCAACAACCATGCCAGCTCAGTCTGCCGTTCTTTGTTTGCGCTGAAATGGAATATGCAGTAAACCATACAATACATTTTTATTCATCAAGCACACTTTAAACAGAAGTAGCATATGACACATGCCCTGTCATAACACACGCACAATGTGATGCTGTCACAACACTGGCTGGGTTTCCATCCAACTATTTAATGCAAATTAAAGGTTAAACTTCGCATCAAATCTTTTAAGTCACATACGAACTTTATTCGCTGAAAAGAGGTGATTAACACAGGGTAAAATGATACTGGTTGATGGAAAGAGGTTTAGTCGCATCAACAAGGGGTTAATTGTGATTTTATCACGTATTTCCAAGTTTAAAACTCACAGCTGTTCGCAACTCCTCCCGCGGTGAGGAACGTGTGCATTTTTAATCCGCGTAACACAGCTGCTGGAAATGCACACAGACATGTTCATGTTCTGCATGGGCCTAGGCCCGTCAGGCCTGTGTGTTGGCTACTGGCCTGTCGTGCAGTGTAAAAGGTGAGCACCAAGCAACATCCTCAGGTATTCCTTTGTGAACCGGACCAAAAATGTTATGTGCACCCCTGACCTGGCTTATTAGCTTAAAGTGGTAAAGCGGTGTTGAGGTGTACACATTCAATGCAAAGGCACTTGAAAGGCAAATCCTTACACTGATAAACATGTTCATGAGGTGCTGTCAGACGCTTTAATGGCATCACTATCACAGGTTTCTTTTAAAAAAAGAAAAGAAAAAGGAAAAAAATATGTACATATAGAACTGAGCCCCAGCTGTCTGCCTATCACTGTAGAGCTGTCTAAATATCAACCACTCCTTTTCAACAGTGTACTCAGCTCTCCACAATTATACAGCTCCATTGTTTCAACACTCTCAGTCACCAATCACACATCACCAGGATGTGGAAAAAGAGAGAGAGAGAGAGAGAGAGAGAGAGAGAGAGAGAGAGAGAGAGAGAGAGAGAGAGAGAAACTCCCACTTACCTATTTACTTTATGCCACTGAGGCAAAAGTCACCCTCTCATATGGCAGTTAAAGTCAGTGAGTAATAGTCTTTTTTAGTAACAGTAGGACTATTTCAGATTCACATACATCATTCAGTTTCTGTTCAGTTTAACACACTAAACACACATATTTACCACAGACTGGAAAGTGGAAAAACAAAACAACAAATCAGTGGAGTGACAGCTGAAATATTAACTCCTAGAAACTTTAACTAACTTAAGCTTCTTTATGACATAGCCCTAATTCATGTTGAATATAAAATAGAATAAAATAAAAACTGAGAGCTTATTTTAACAATAAATAAATAAATAAATAAATAAATAAATAAATACATTTCTCCACCGTACTTGTTAATTATTAGGAATACTGGTTCTGTTTTGGGAAGAGTTACAAAGTCAAACCCATGTCTTAAGTTTAAGTTTAAGTTTAAGTTTAAGTTTAAGTTTATTTAAAGCCCAATATCACTGTTTACAGTCTCAAAGGGCTTTACATGCCCACAGGCTTACAACAAACAGAGCAGGGTGGCACCCCCTGACTTGATCCTCATAGCGGGCAAGAAAAAACTCCTCAAAAATACCCAGACGCTAGGGGAAAATAGGAGAAATCTTGAGAAGGACCACAGAGAGAGGAGATCCCTTCTAGGCCAGCCAGGCGTGCAATAGGTGACAACCCAGTGGGCAAATTACAAACAACACAGTGATAATGACCATGAAAACAGAACTAGTAGGCATAGGAATTCTGGTTCTGTTTTGGGAAGAGTTACAAAGTCAAACCCATGTCTTAAGTTTAAGTTTAAGTTTAAGTTTATTTAAAGCCCAATATCACTGTTTACAGTCTCAAAGGGCTTTACATGCCCACAGGCTTACAACAAACAGAGCAGGGTGGCACCCCCTGACTTGATCCTCATAGCGGGCAAGAAAAAACTCCTCAAAAATACCCAGACGCTAGGGGAAAATAGGAGAAATCTTGAGAAGGACCACAGAGAGAGGAGATCCCTTCTAGGCCAGCCAGGCGTGCAATAGGTGACAACCCAGAGGGCAAATTACAAACAACACAGTGATAATGACCATGAAAACAGAACTAGTAGGCATAGGAATTATGGTTCTGTTTTGGGAAGAGTTACAAAGTCAAACCCATGTCTTAACCTAAGAGAAAATGGAGAAACGTCTGGCAGTCATTCTACAGTTTATGAACAAACACAATGCATCTTGCAAATACAAAATAAGACTTTCCAGAAAAAAAAGAAGAAGAAAGGAAAAGAAAAAAAAAGAAAAAAAAAACAGATAACACAAATATAGCTCCTTTGACTAACCATGGTTTGCAAACAAAATACAACTACTACATTAATGCATCTTGTGGCCTCTGGTCAGTTTTTCCTCACATTTTCAGTGATGTGTTTTTCTTTCAAGCTGAAACAGACTGAAAATTTGCTGAGCAACTCCAGTCCTCAACAGCAGGTGGGGCTATAGCCCATGTATTACCAAAGCATTTGGAGCTGTCTGTGTTCTAATGCAGCGTTTCTCAGTCCTGCTCCTGCGGGGCCCCTGCTCTGCATATCTTCTATCTATCCTTGCTCCAAACACACCTGATTAGTGTGATTAACATGCTCTTGATTTTATCAGGTGTGTTCAGCCAATCAAAAGTGCCACTGATGAGTTCAGCCAGGTAGGTAGAGCAGGGAAAGATGTGCAGAGCAGGGGTCCCCCAGGAGCAGGACTGTGAAACACTGTTCTAATGCATGACATGAGTCATGTGACATCACATACAGCTTCTGGTTGATTCAAAAACTTATCAAGTGCAAGGTAAGAACAAATGTATGGAGTAAATAACTGTTCAAAGAGGTTAAAAAATCTAAGTCTAATGAACTCAATGAGTAAACTGCAATAAATATAGCTTGGTATGAAGTCATCACGAAGTTTAAAATACTGTGTAAATGGGAGAAGATCTATCTCTGTTGAACTAGATGTTCTTAAGTGCAACTAACTTTGATGAAGATGACTAGAAAAACTGTTACTGCTCCACAGTTTTGATAACGATACCTTCACACCAGTTTATCACAGCTGCACACTCACATTATCAGATTGGGTTGCTAAAAGGCATTTGTTGCAAGTGAATAGATCAAGCAGAATTCAGCATCTCCTTTGGGAAGCTGTTTTTACATTGCACGTGCTGATGTAAGACAAATGTGTGTTAGAGTACTATAACAATTGGAACAGGGCCTGTCCTGACAAGCTGAATATTTCAAGGGATGTTTATTACCATGAGCATCACCTGGGGTAAAAAAAAAAGAAAAAGACTGTCCACTGTGATAAAAAAAAGCACACTCCTTAACTGAGATGTCCATGCGTAATTTTTAGATACAAAGCAGAGGAGATGAGCAGCTCGGCTGACTTGAGTATGACTCTTTGGTGACTAGACTAGCTTAACTTGTGTTGAAAATCATTGTATACTAACTAACTATGGTAATCATTGCTGCAACCAGCGGTAATACAGGTGGTGTCATGAATGGACAGGGAGACCAGATGCATGTGCTGAGCAACGAGGTTTATTAGTAGCAGAACTCAGGTCAAACAGGACATCAGCAATCACAGTACAGGAGGTTAACCCCTGATAAGTGCTGATAAGCTGAGCCTGATAGGGAGTGTGTTGAGTGTGTGACAAGTGCAGCAGTTCCATATACAATGACTTATCAGTTGATCTAGTGAGAGTGCTGTTTGTTTGGAAAACATAGTGATAAAGTTAAGGGCTGTTTTAAGTGTGGTCCGATGGTTTCATGCCTGGAGGAAAAGACAAGTTCTCCTTGTCTGAAAACATCACTCTAAGAGTATATTGCTTGTTGGTGGCAATTCACATAGGGCTTGTCTCTATCCATACGTTTAAAAGCTTCTGTTGAAGACATTGAGGATGTTTTTGAAATATTATGTGACATTATGCTAGTCTACAGAAAAATTTCCTGTCAACTTGATAACTAGAAATATTAAATATATTTTTAAGGCTAAGTGAAACAAAAAGGGGCAACTTACAAGGACACACACACACACACACACACACACACACACACACATTTACGTACACCCAGATAGGTGATTAAGGTTCAACCACAAGTACAAACAAGTTTTTCAACTACAAGTTTTTCCACAAGTTTATTTCTTCATTCACACACACACACACACACACACACACACACACACACACACACACACACACACATTTCCACAGAACGTTTCTGCTGTTTGTTATGAATATACCCTGTGTACAATGAAAATAAATGATTCTCTGAAAAGTATTTCATTTCATTTGCTTCCATGCAGATTCTGCAGAGATTGTAAAACTGTTAAGGCTTTTAAGAGGAAAACAGCTGAGCAAGTGGTAGCACTCTTGTTGTAAGAGGAAATCTTTGTTTGTGTGTGTGTGTGTGTGTGTGTGTGTGTTTACACAGAAAGGATGCTATTTGAATGCATCACATTCATATTAAACACCCCATTTGTGTAAACACAATTTAATTTAAACCCATCAAATACAGCTTGTGACATGTTTCAAGGATTTTCAAGTCTTGTCTTTTCGTGTTTTTCCCCTTAATCTTTGCATCTGTTCTTTTTTTTAATCAGCGTAATGGACCTCAGTTCTTCACCAGCCTCTGAAAATCTGAATTTTCTTCTTTGTTAAGAGCTGCACTGCTGTCTCATTCTCGAAATTTCGACCATGTTGGCTTGTGCGAATTTTTGGAACTTTCTCAAAATAGTGATACCAGTTTCCGTTTTTATCGGCTCCAAACCCAAACACATTCACCTACAATAAAAAGAGAGAAAAGCAATCAAGTTATGAGATTACAAAATCATCTTGACAAGATGCATGTCATAAAACAGGTAAGCTGTGATGAATACTCATGAACTGTGTGTGAAAGAAATGCATGTTGGTACTCCTCAGCGATATTAAAACCATTATCTTAATTGATGTCTTGGGGGTGGGTTAACTGATAACATTTACCAACACTTAAAAACAATTTTGTCTGGTTGGATGGGTAGAACGGATTGCTTAACTGATGAATTATTGGCAGAAAAATACTTTTACCTCATCACAGATATGCAGAGCCAACACCAGAGTGAGGAAGCCAGTTGATGGATATCGACCATGTTTTCGCAGCCAGGAGTCATGAATGTATTTCATAAAAGCAGGATGGAGCACCATCACCTTAAACATGGACAAAAGATGGCAAAATCAACATTTTTTTAAGTAAATAGTATGTTCAATTATAGTGATTACGATTCAGTTTTAATTAATTAAAAATAAAAAGAAATAAGATGATTAGACTCTATTTCAGAAAACATTCTAAGCATGAAACGAACATGAAGCTGAGGTACACCAATATTGAAAAAAACTATCTCAAACTGCGGGCTAGTTTAAACTGCCTTGTCTCTTTGCTTCGATGTTTAAATACAGTTCAAAGAAACTCCTGTTTCTGCAGGCTTACCTTGTTCTTATTAGCCTGTATTGTGGTCCTAACAATTCTGTATGTCCTGAGAATCAAAATAAAAATGAGTAAGACACTAATTCTCTGCATGGAAATGTGTTGCAGTAGTTTTAATTCAGTATGTTTGCTTGAAGTAATGGCATGGTTGAAGAATTTCAGTTTGTTTTTTCAATGCAATAAACTATGAAACAATTATGAGAGCTTAGTTATGAAACAGAATCACACAGGTCTAAATCTCAAATATTCGTAGGAAAAATACATACAAATAAAAAAAATCGTCGAGTCGTCTTGATAAAATTTGGTGATATTAAGTTTGTACTCACCGTTTGATGTCTTTAGTGGTAAAGGCACTGATGAGCCACTGAAGGTCTAAAGTCTTAAAGGGAGCCAGCACTAAATGAGTGGAGTTATCCACATCCACTGCACTCTCAGGATAGATGACACGATGAGAGGTTTTGGTCCCCACGTCTTTCTCAAAGCCCTTAGTTGGCCCTCTGTTCATCCTTGAAAAGTAATAAAAAAAATAAATAAAAAATGAAAGCTGACCTCATCGTTTTTTATTTTGGATTGTGACTTATTAAAGTATTCTAGCGTGTTGGGGCTAGAGGAGCAGAGTATCCCAGCATGCTCTGGGGTGTCTAATTGTAAAATTAGCCAAGTTCACTATTGCTGGTTTAGGCTTATTTTTTGTGTCTTGTTAAAGTGTGCATGTATTGTTTGTCATGTTGTCCTTTTGCTGTAGTGTTTGGTTGGCCTAACAATTTGTGTACTGTCATTGTACTTGTCAGTCACGATGATGTATTCCCTTTCTATGACAGGGTCAAAACAAATTACATAAAGTTCTACCTATATTTGTAAACAGTTAAATGTAATGGGTAAATAATGCAGAACATTAACACCTTCTTCCATTACTTTCATTTATCACAGTAAATAGCTCAGTATATCCATCAAACCTTACTTTTGCGGTGTTAGAGAATAGTATATTACATACATGACACATGCACTCCTTACAACACAAAAAATGCTTAAATTGATTCTTAGGGATCTTCCGTGGAGTGCCCCCCCCCCCTTTTTTTTTTGTTGTTGTTGTTTTAAGAATATCCCCAGCCTTAAGCCAGGACCTCATACCTGAAGACAAAATCATGAATGTCAATGAGCTTTCCATAGTGAGATCCCAGGAGATTTCCTGAATTCCCCACAACAGCACAAGTCCTGCAGCGATCAGGCCCAGCGTCCATGACTTGTGGATTGTCTGGAAAGATTTTGAATAGTTTCTCTATCACTGCCGTGTAGTTGGCTCTGTGTGATGCAAACTGTAGCCTCTGGCCATAGAACACAGAAATACATGGTTGTAATGATGGAATTCTAGCTTTAATTTAAAAGAAAGAAAGAGAGAAAGAAAAAAAACAAGTAGTTGGGTGACAGTAACAGCAATTAGGTAGACTGCAAATTACTAGAATATGAGTTATTTAGAGAGCTGTTATATGTAGACCACAAAATGTCATTAACGATTACATTATATTATGGATATTCACTCACTATTGTGAAAATTGCCCATAAAACCTGTATTTTAATACCAAATATAAGATGATAGCTTCCAGTAATGTGATCGTGACATTTATGATGCAGGTAACTGAAATGTGGTTAGCCTACCTGCCACCAACGATAAACCTCTTTGCGGAGTGCACTATTATTCCTGGTCAGCAGTGGTTCAATGAACGGCTTGTATCGCTGAGTGAACCAGGGGTCATCATCCTCATTACTCATGCAGAAACTGCATGCACATGGTTTATTTCTTTGCGAAAGATCAAATGAATTAATGAAGTTGGTGCTGTTATACATGTACAAGAGTGCTGCAAAGCTAAGTGCAGAGGTCATAAAAATGACTTTACGTGCGTAGGCAATCATATTCCTTTTGTTGGATGCACACTGTATCACCAGATCCAGCTTAAGATCGAATGGATATCATTGTAATATCTCTGTTGAAGAGGGAAAAGCATGTAAATATTGCTGCATTTGAACTTTGTAGCGTGCATAAATAAAATAAAGAATCAGATTTGATGACCTACCACTCAGTCTGGGATATCTGTTAATGATGAGGTGTGTTTAATCTCTCCAAGTTTACTTCTTCAAAGTTACCTGTAGATGCAGTCAGCACCGTGGGCGAAAAGTGACAGGAGCATCAGGTTCTCTGCTAATATTTAAAAATTATAAATATTCATGAGGACGACCCAAGATAAATACTAATATAGGGTAGTTTGGGCCAAATGTGGGTGTTGCAGAAGGTGTGGTTGGACCTTAGCCAGGTCATGATCAAGATTTTAGTCTTGCTGTTTGTAATCATGAAAATCTAGACAACGGTTGATTAACCAGTTGAAGTATGTTCCTTGGAACAAGGTTTTTCGCAATCCACCTTTTGCTATGTACATAGCAGCATTATTCTCATCCATCTGAATGGTGTGGCTGGATGTCATGGAAACTTGTAATAGAAAAGGGAGCAGAGACAGACATGGATCACACACAGAAGACACATATACAAAACACACACATATCAAAGAATGACCTAAGACTGTTTAGCAAATGAGTAGAGTGTGGCTGTAACGATATCACCAGGAAGCTGGACGCAAGTGCAGAGTTGGTTGAATTTTAATGAAACCAGGCGAGTACACAAATTCCAAAACAGGATGGACAACAAACAGGAAGCAACACAGAATGATACAGAACATATCCAAAACAGTTTCAAGGCGCTCAGAATACACATAGGGTACGTGTAGACTTTGCAACAAAAGAGGAAAACAGTGACCTTAATAAAGAGGAGGGAATCAGGGAGAACAAAAGTGAACACAGGTGTGGGTGATGAAGGGACAGGCCTATGATTAGTAAACCGGCGACACCGATCGCTGAATGGCTGGAGTTGGTGTGGGAGGAGACGAGGCCGTTACAGTACCCCCCCCCTTGAGGCACGGCTCCAGCCGTGTGACGTCGCCGGACAGGGGGACGTCCCCGAGGGCGAGGGGCTGGGCGATTAGGGTGGTTGCGATGAAATTAAGTGATGATATTGGGATCCAGGATATCGGAAACGGGGACCCAGCATCGCTCCTCGGGACCATACCTCTCCCAGTCCACTAAATACTGCATGCGACCCTGACGACGTCTGGAGTCCAGGAGAGCGCGCACCGAGTAAGCTGGTGCGCCGTCAATCTCCAATGTGGGAGGTGGGACATCCCGCGGGGTCGCATCAGCCAGTGGACCAGGAATCATCGGCCTGAGGAGAGAAACATGGAAGGTGGGTGAGATTTTGTAATTTGGTGGTAATTGTAGTGTATAGCTGACCGGGTTGACCCTCTGGAGGATTTTAAACGGCCCCACAAACCGCGGGCTGAGTTTACGGCAAGGCAGGCGGAGCTTGATGTCTCGGGTAGAGAGCCAGACTCTGTCACCAGGATGGAAAACTGGGGGGTCCCTGCGGTGGCGATCTGCCTGCAACTTCTGTCGGCGGACGGCTCTCTGGAGATGCACATGGGCCATTTGCCAAACTCTTCCCGCCCGACGAAACCAGTCATCCACCGCAGGAGCCTCAGTCTGGCTCAGATTCCAGGGACACAAGGGAGGTTGAAATCCTAGCATGCACTGAAAGGGGGTTAGTCCAGTAGAGAAATGACGCCGAGAATTGAGCGTATTCCACCCAGGGCAGAAACTGAGACCAGTCATGCTGACGGCTGTAGCAGTAGCTTCGGAGGAACCTCCCCAGGTCCTGGATGGTTCGCTCTGCCTGGCCGTTAGACTCCGGATGGTAGTCCGACGTGAGGCTAACCGTGACCCCCAGTCTCTCCATGAAAGCCTTCCACACCCGAGAGGTAAACTGGGGTCCACGATCGGAGAGAATTTCCTCCGGAAGGCCAAAACAAGGGAAAATATGGAGAAACATGGCATCCGCAACCTGGAGAGCAGAGGGGAGAGAAGCAAAGGGAATTAGGCGGCACGCTTTAGAAAATCAATCTACCACTACCAAGACCGTGGTGTTTCCATTGGATTGAGGTAGATCAGTGATGAAATCTATTGCAATGTGAGACCATGGTCTTTGTGGAATGGGCAATGGGAGGAGTTTTCCGGCTGGGACTTCCCGTGGGGTCTTGGTAATGGCGTAAACAGAACATGATTTGACATACCGCCTCACGTCAGAGGCCAAGGTGGGCCACCAGTATTGGTCAGAAATGAGCTGGATGGTGTGGGTTATACCAGGATGCCCGGAGGACAGAGAGGTGTGAGCCCAGATGATGATCCTCTCGCGGAGTGCCGAGGGGACAAAGGTTTTATCCACGGGTTGGTTAGGAGGCGCGGGTTCCCTCTCCAGACCCCTTCGGATGTCCTCCTCTATATTCCACTGAATGGGTGCGACGATCAGCAAAGGGGCCAGGATGGTCTTGTCCTCCGAGGAGACTGCGTTCGACTCGTGGATACGCGAGAGGGCATCTGCCTTGCCATTCTTTGTCCCTGGGCGAAAGGTGATAGTAAAATTGAACTGAGAGAAAAAGAGGGCCCACCTGGCTTGACGTGGATTGAGCCGCTTTGCTCCTCTGATGTACTCCAGGTTGCGGTGATCCGTTAGCACGAGGAATGGTTCCTGAGACCCCTCTAGCCAATGTCTCCACTCAAGTGCCAACTTCACCGCCAACAGCTCACGGTTGCCCACGTCATA
This sequence comes from Chanos chanos, assembly GCF_902362185.1. Lineage (NCBI taxonomy): Eukaryota > Metazoa > Chordata > Actinopteri > Gonorynchiformes > Chanidae > Chanos > Chanos chanos. The sequence continues at coordinate 16,638,640 of NC_044505.1, forward strand.
AAGTTTAGCTGGCTCACCATGGCGTTGCGAGAGCACCGCCCCCACACCGGTGTCAGACGCATCCACTTCCACAAAGAACTGCCTCTGGGGGTCAGGCATTTTCAGGATGGGTGCTGAAGTGAACCGTTTCTTTAACTGACAGAATGCCAATCTGGCGGAATCTGTCCAACGGAGATGATTTGGATGTCCCTTCAGAAGAGCCGAGAGGGGGGCAGCCACTGAGCTGAAGTTTCGATTGAAGCGGCAGTAGAAGTTGGCAAAACCCAGAAAACGCTGGAGCTCCTTCACCGTAGTGGGTTCTGGCCAGGATGTTACCGCGCTGATCTTATCTTTCTCCATTCTCACCCCCTCTGGACCGATCACGTATCCCAAGAAGGAGACGGTAGTTTGGTGGAAACTGCACTTCTCTGCCTTTACATAGAGGTGATGTTGGAGGAGGCGGGACAGCACTCGACGGACGTGTGAAACGTGTTCAGGGAGTGTGGCAGAATGGATCAGGATGTTGTCGATGTAAGCTATGACGAACCTCCCCAACATGTCTCGCAGCACGTCGTTGAGCATGGCCTGAAAGACGGAGGGTGCATTAACCAAACCAAAAGGCATCACCATATATTCATAATGGCCAGAGGTTGTGCTGAAAGCGGTTTTCCACTCATCTCCTTCTTGGATACGGATGAGGTTGTAAGCGCTTCGGAGGTCCAACTTACTGAAAAACCGGGACCCCCAAAGCTGTTCGATGGCTGACGGCACCAGAGGGAGTGGATACCGGTACTTCACCGTGATGGAATTTAGACTCCTGTAATCGATGCAGGGACGGAGACCTCCATCCTTCTTCTCAACAAAGAAGAAACCTGCAGAGGCTGGAGAGGTTGAAGGACGGATAAATCCCTGCTGCAAGGCTTCCTCGATGTATTCCTCCATAGCTTGGGTTTCTTTCACAGAGAGAGGATAAACACAACCACGGGGCGGTGAAGTTCCGGCTAGGAGGTCGATGGCGCAATCCCATGAGCAATGAGTAGGGAGACAAGTGGCTTTGGTTTTACTGAATACTTCTCTCAGGTCTTGGTATTGGTGAGGGATCTCAGGAGGCGTGGTTACTGGGGGGCTCTCAACTGAGATGGCGGCACAGATGAGCGGAAGGCACCGATGTCGGCACACGGGAGACCAGGCGATGATTTCTTTCTCCGACCAGGAAATGTGCTTTTGCAGCCAGGGGGATCCAAGGATGAGTGGATGGGTTGATGACTGGAGCACCAAGAGAACGATGCCCTCCTGGTGGAGAGCCCCCACGGTGAGTGTGATCAGGTCGGTGGCGTGGGTAACCATCCCGCTGCCCAGAGGACGGCCATCCAAGGAATGCACAGGGATCGGGTCGGAAAGAAGACGGAGGGGAAGATGAGGAGCCCGGGCCATGGAGTGACTGATGAAATTCCCCGCCGCCCTAGAGTCTAGCAGGACTGTAAGTGGAGAGACCAAGGAATCACCGCAGCGCACTGTCACAGGAATTAAGAAGGGTCTGGCAGACCAGGTGAAACAGGAGGTGCTTACCTTGTGTTGGGGGGTCATTTCCCGAGTGAGCGCCTCTCTCCGAGCACCTCGAGAGCGAGCAGGGCGGACAGGGCAACTCGACAACAGGTGACCCCCCTCTCCACAGTACAGACACAACCCCTGCTCAATTTGGCGACGGCGTTCGCAGGCGGTCAGGTGTGCGGCTCCGATCTCCATGGGCTTGGGCTTGGGGTCTGGACCAGACGGGATGGGCAACCTGGTGACTCGGAACAGACGACGACGTTCCTGCAGCTGACGTTCAAGGCGAATGGGGAGGGCGATGAGAGCATCCAGACTCAGACTTTCCCCCCGACAGGCCAGTTCCATCTGGAGATCGTCTCTCAGTCCCCGCCGGTAAATGGAGCAGAGAGCTGGTTCATTCCAGCCACTGGCTGCCGCAGCGATGTGAAAAGACAGCAAGTAATCAGCGGCAGAACAAGTGCCCTGGGTGAGCCGGAGCAGGCGTTCACCAACCTCTCTTCCTTCCTCAGGGTGATCAAAAACAGCTCGGAAGTGTTCAACGAAGCGGGCATAGGAGGAAACTTCCACTCCTCGTCGGTCGTAGACAGCCGTGGCCCACTGCCGAGCTCTTCCCGTGAGGAGATTAATTAGGGTGGCAATCTTCGTGGAGTCTGTAAAGGAAGGATGTTGGTCAAAAAACAGCTGGCATTGGATAAGGAAACCGTGGCATTCGGAGGGTGAGCCATCGTATTGTTGGGGGAGTTTAACCGGGGAATCCTGGTAGCGGTGGGGCTCGGCTGGCGGCGCAGGAGGGGGATTAGGAGCTGGGGAAGGTTGAGGCAGCGATACGGTCAGACGTTCCACATGACAGGCTAGATCACCCAGGGCGCTGCGAAGGTGGAACAACTCACGCTGCTGATCTGCCATCAACTGGGCCAGGGCTGGACTCGGCGGGGACGCGCTGGGGGGCCTGGATCATCGTCCATGGGAAGCGGGATTTCTGCTGTGTCCATGAGGCGGCGAAGTCTTCTGTAACGATATCACCAGGAAACTGGAAGCAAGTGCAGAGTTGGTTGAATTTTAATGAAACCAGGCGAGTACACAAATTTCAAAACAGGACGGACAACAAACAGGAAGCAACACAGAATGATACAGAACATATCCAAAACAGTTTCAAGGCGCTCAGAATACACATAGGGTACGTGTAGACTTCGCAACAAAAGAGGAAAACAGTGACCTTAATAAAGAGGAGGGAATCAGGGAGAACAAAAGTGAACACAGGTGTGGGTGATGAAGGGACAGGCCGATGATTAGTAAACCGGCGACGCCGATGACTGAATGGCTGGAGTTGGTGTGGGAGGAGACGAGGCCGTTACAGTGGCTTTGAGATGTTTTCTTTTGAAAATTAGGTAACAAACATGTTTTTAGTGGCTGCTATATTTTTCTTTGTTATTATTCTTCTCTTTAATGATTTCTTTGATAAGAATTTTGTAATTTGTATGGCACTGTCTTCAGTGTTGTATACAGAGGATGTTTATTGAGTCACAAACTGAGAAGAGACCGGATACAAGTGCAGACAGTTCCTTATAGAAATCCAGATTGTAAGTTCAGTTCATGGTCAATAAATGGGCAAATAAAAGCTAAGAACAATATTATATCCATGTCAGCCACATCTGTACAAAAATTCTATATGAACTTCAAAAAAAAAAAAAGAAAAAAAAAAAAGGAATTTGTATTTCAGAAAATTAATTTGCTGAGCCCTTCAAAAAGAACACTGTACACATTGCACTGAAACTAATTACTGACTTAACAACTTCCTTAACAGCTCAACTGATTCACCATAAATAAAAATATAAATGGTGTTCTAAACAGACTTCAGAATATCTAACTAAAGTTAAATAAGAAGTTAGACTCTTAACTAAAGTTAGCTCGCTCCAGTGTTGGGAGTAGCATGTTACAATTACAGTAATGCATTACTGTACTCCACTACTTTTGGCAGGAGTGATGTAACTTATTACCTTTTCAAATTAAAGCAATTACAGTTACTGAAATTTAAATGGGATCGTTACTCTTTGCTTTGTCTTGCATGAAAATATTTATGGACAACTGCAGACTATCGCAGACAAATGCAGCCTATTCCCCCAATTTCCTGTTTCCTAACATCACCCGACCATAAGTGAATCAATCATTCAGCAGCAGCCTACAAAGTGGCTGACAGTTCTGGCAAATGTGAGTTTGCTGTCCTGGAAATATGGACATTATTTTTCCCTCCTTGAGATCAAGGACAAAAATATACTGGTGAGTTGTAGTCTATGTGCAGGTGCGAGAACTTCATCCACATCAAAAAAATAGTAATTCTAATTTTCTGAAATTTTCCTGATAAAACAACACGCTTCTACAAAGCTAATCGCAAAAGACCTCAGCACTAGCACAGCTAACTGTCAAGGTCGCAAAGGATAAATCTTCTTCTTCTTTTTTTGTTTTTCAACTCAATGGTAATGTTTAGGTTACATGTGGCCTCTGTTTCGTTTATGTATGATCAAATAGTAGCCGTACAACCAGGCTTGGTAAGGTTGAGTAATTTATTTTAGTAATAAACAGAGAACATTGTGGAAGTCCCAAAACCGGTGTGGCTGTGTTTTTGACTTCTATCTTCTTCAAGCTATCTCAACCCAATCAAGAAACACAGACCCAAACTGTTACAACTTGTCCCACACTAGATGTAACAGCAGTGTCACAGCAAAACTAAAATAATATAGCTTTGTATGCATTAATAAGAGAATAAAGGCAAATATTTAGAAGTAATGCAAAAGTAATTGGTAAAGTAATTCAATTACTTTTGAAAGAAGTAACTAGAAACTGTAACTAATTACTAATTCTAAGTAACCTGCACAACACTGGCTAGCTCCTAAATAAGCTTGTCCCCTCAGATTTTTTATGCAAAACACAAATTTGTAAGTCATACTAACTTTCATTTGTACTTACTGAGAAACTGAAATATTGAGTTTTGAGTTAATGTAACTTTGTTCAAATAAAAAATTTGTAGGTTACACCTGATTAAATTATCATGTATAGGGAACATGTATAGGAACAAGTTCCTATAACAAACTTTAATAAGTTTGGTGAACTTAAACTCTAACTTAACAATTTGAGTTTCTGTCCAAAAGTTCAATGTATTCAAAAATTTGTATGCAGAATGTACACTAATTTTTTTTTTTATGTTGAAGTCACTGCAGATTTTTCTTTTCTTTTCTTTTTTTTTTTTTTTACAGTGCAGGTGTAATACAGCATCCAGGGGTATGGGCAATGGACGCAGCATAAAGAGACTCCATCACCAGTGCTGCTTTTGGACAGTGCAGCGGTAAAACAAACACAGACACGAGAGGAATGTGCAAAGATGTGCAATATATTAATAATATTTACAAAAATGTACAAAATATGTACAATGGCAAATATACACGGGTACTCGAGTGCTCAAGTAAAACAGAAATAAGACATTCCCAAAACATGTTGAGAGAGTGAGTGAGTGGGAGAGAGAGAGAGGGAGAGAGAGGGAGAGAGAGAGAAAGAGAAAGAGAGAAAGCCTGATTGACAGCTGGGGACAACATAAATGAGCACTTCGTTGGACTGTATCAGAGTACAGTGCATAACTCAAAAACATGTCCCTTTAGATCCTTTGCTTAATCTGGAAAAAGGGTACAATGACATAGTATTTACTTGGACATTTGGGCTGGTCCTGTTCTCTGCTTATAAGGGTTAAGGAACAGATCAGAATAGCAGTGGCACAACAAAAAACCTTTCAGACAACTTAGGATCTCTGTAACGAACTTTGACGTGATGGTGACATTGCACAGGAAGGAGGAAGCTTTTAACAGAATAAAGACTCAGAAAGGACGGGTCAAGATATTAGGAATGATGTGGGATAAGGCATGAAAACAGTTCATTCTTTGCACAAGTAAGACTTTTATAAAGGTAAAAGTCTAGAAATGCACAACAAATATCAGAGCTCTGGCAAATATACACTCTGGCAAAAAGGAATCATTGAGTAATACTAAATTATATTAAACAAGTGAGTGAATGAACATGCAGAGCTGAAAATACTATCTGCTCAGGAAATCATGAAATTAGGCCCTGTTTCCACCAAAACTAAACTGTTGATATTTTGGAATTATTTATCCTCATCATAAGCAATACACAACACAAACTTCATGGAGAAACAAAATATACATAAATGTATAACCCTACTCTGCTGACTTACAGATTCTTCCACTGTAATCCTCTGTGTTGTGTTGGCTTTGATGTGTGGGTTTGACAGAAGAATGAAGGACTGGGAGAGAGCTCTCAGTTGAGGCTGGTAAACTGCAGTGGCTTTTATTTGGGGGAGACAGGGTGTGTTGTCTGCAAATGAAATGCAATGACAGACTATATATGGCCCAACATACTTGAGGCTTTTCTGGCCCAACTTAATTGAATTGTCTATAGAAAAAAATAGCTGAAGTGCAACAGTTTGCCTTATGTAATGGTCATTTGCCTTATAATAGTCAAGTTTGAAGTTTCAAGTTTATTTAGAGCCCAATATCATCGTTTACAGTCTCAAAGGGTTTTACATGCCACAACAATCAAAATCAAAACAGGACAGCACCCCCGACTTAATCCTTATGGCGGGCAAGAAAAAACTCCCCAAAAACCCAAAATGGGAAAGGGGACCCCTTCTTGGCCAGAGAGAGGGGACCCCTTCTTGGCCAGACAGGTGCCGAGCCAGCAGACAAGTACAATTTCAAGTAAATACAGAGCACAAACAAAGGTGATGGCGATGTTGACAGGGGGATGAAAGATGAGAACACCAGGGTGGATCTGTCTGGAGGGCAGGAGGAGTCAGGATCACTGGTATCTCAGGAGTAGCATGTGTGGCTCAACAGAGAGAGAGAGAAAGAGAGACATTGTTAGATATGTTCATTTCCACATAATGGTTAAGGGATAATGTACATCATGAGTGCAAGCAGGGACTTTGGCAAGACTAGCTATTACAGCATAGCTAAAAGGGAGACCTAGAAAGTAATACAGACATGAGGGCACTCTGGGACACAAGGCAGCCACCCACTCCACCGTCAACAAACCTGAGTGAACGTGTTAGACTGGGGGGGCAACAGCATCCAAACATCCCAGTTCACCAAACACTCTATGCCCGAGAACCCTCCAGATCTGCTCCTTTACCTAGTAAAGAGCTGTTAGCAAAAGGCTTTGCTAAACAGATAAGTTTTCAGCCTTGACTTAAACATAGAGACTGTGTCTGAGTCTCGAACATTAATTGGGAGGCTATTCCATAACTGTGGGGCTCTGTAAGAGAAGGCTCTGCCCCATGCTGTGGGCGTCACAATTTGAGGTACCAACAAATGGCCTGCACCTTTTGATCTTTACCTCAGTATGTGTGGAGAAGTCACCATTTACATCAACAAACTGATAACAATCAGTCAAGTAAGACCTAAGCCATAAGAGGGCTGTACCCTTAACTCCAACAACATTTTCTAGTCTATCAACACTAAGGTAAAGCAACACAAGCAAGGAAACTCAACCCTGATCAGAGGCCAGTAATAGGTCATTTACAACTTTAACCAGTGCTGTCTCTGTGCTATGATGAGGCCTAAATCCTGACTGATACATTTCATGAATGTTGTTCCTATGTAGGTATGAGCATAACTACTGTGCTACAGCCTTTTCTAGGATCTTGGAGATTAGATATTGGCCTATAGTTGGACAACGAACAGGGGTTGAGGTCAGGTTTTCTAATTAGGGGTTTGATAACTGCTAGTTTAAACGATTTAGTTTACAAAATCGCAGCCAGTGCTAAGGGAGGAACTGATTATTTTTAGAAGAGGTTCAATGACTACTGGTTGTACCTGTTTGAGGAAACGTGTAGGTAAGGGATCTAATACACAAGTTGGTGATTTTGATGAAGAAATTAGTGAGGTTAATTCGGTTGCTTGAAGGGGAGTAAACATTCTAATCTCTGATCTGATATAGTTATATTGTTATCTACAGTGTTAGTTATCAAACTATCTGGTTTTAAATGTATAATCTGAATTGTTTGCCTGATATTTTCAATTTTGTGATTGGAAAAATTCATGAAGGCATCGCCACTGTATATTGACGGTGTGCCTGTTTCCGAGGTGCTCTTATTCCCAGTTAGTTTTGATACAATATTAAATAAGAATCTAGGATTGTTTTTGTTAACTTCTATTGGGGTGGAAAGATATGTTGATCCTAGCGGCACTAAGAGCTTTTCTATAGATCAAGAGGCTCTCCTTCCATGCTAACTGGAATACTACCAATTTAGTTTGATGCCATTTACGTTCTAATTTGATTATTTAAGTTTTAAGGTGCATGTGTGCTCATTATAGCAGGGAGCTAAGTTTCTTCTCTCTAATTATTTTCCTTTTAAGTGGGGCCACATTATCTAAGGATTTGCGGAATGTTGTCTCTAAGGATTCAGTTGCCTGATCAAATTCTGTGGGGTGTGACAGTGATCCAATCAAAGTTGATAACTCTGGAAGATTGTTGATAAAATTCTGCGTAGTAGCTGACGTAAACGTACGTTTATTATGATAGCATTACGAGACGCATATGTTATTACTAAGAAACATTTTGAATGAGATAAAATAATGATCTGAGAAAGCTTCAGATTGTGGAAATGTGACTATACTTCCTACATTTCATATAAGTTAGTGTAAGATCGGGGGTGTGACCACTATTATGAGTGGGCCCTATGACCGTCTGATTAATCCCTACTGAATCTAGAATGGACACAAACGCTGTTCTCAGAGGATCTTCTTGGTTTTCAAAATGAATGTTAAAGTCTCCGACAATTAGAGCTTTCTCTAAAGAAATAATGAGGTTTGAGATGAATCTGCAAAATTCACAAAGGAATTCAGAGTACAGCCCAGGGGGTCTATAAATAATAATTAGTGTGATAGCCACAAAAAAATAAGTCTACCCAGTCTACATACGTTATGTTTGTATAAAGAACTTCAAACGCATTGAATTAATGTAAAGGTTTTTGTATGATGCCTTTATTATTATAAATAACTGCAATGCCTCCTCCTCTGTTAGTTAGACGAGGCTGGTGTATATAACTGTATCCGGAAGGACTAGCTTCATTTAATGCTACATACTCATTTGGTTTGATCCACGTTTCTGTTAAACACAGTACATTAAACTCCTGATCAGTAATAATTTCATTGACAATAAGCGCTTCAGGTGTAAGAGGTGCTGGCTGTACATTCAGTATGATTTAAATCTATGTTAATTAGGTTACTAGAACAAATTTTTAGATTAGATTAGATTAGATTCAACTTTATTGTCATTGTGCAGAGTACAGGTACAAAGCCAATGAAATGCAGTAGCATCTAACCAGAAGTGCAAAAGCATAGTATTATTTACAGGTAAGTGCAGGTAGTGAGTACTGCAGTAGTGATATTGTATCTTACAGTATATACAGCATTATAGACAGTGGAGATACAGTATATACAGCATTTAAGACGATGGTGAGCAAATATACAGATATGTACATGTGTATGTATTAATAAATAATGTTCTACACAGAGGTGAAGCTGCCAGAGTAGACAGAGGAGTGTGTATGTATAGGTTGAATAGATATAATAGAAAAAATATATACATTATGTTTATGTACAGTTATAAATAGCGTACTCAGAGCAGCATGAGCGGAAGCCAGTGCAAAAGGAGCAGAAAACAGTGCATATAGTATAGAGATAGTGCATAGAGTACAGGTAGTGCAGTGGAGTGCAAATGAAGCTAGCGCTGTGGTGGGGAGTTCAGCAGGGTCACAGCCTCATGGAAGAAGCTCTTCCTGAGCCGGCTGGTGCAGGAGCGGAGGCTCTTGTAATGCCTGCCAGATGGGAGGAGGGTAAAGAGTCCATGGTTAGTGTGGAATGCATCCTTCATGATTCTTTTCGCCCGACCCAGGCAGCGTTTGGTGTAAATGTTCTCGATGGTGGGCAGTTTGGTGCCGGTGATCCATTGGGAAGTTTTCACCACCCGCTGGAGAGCTTTATGGTCTGCTGCGGAGCAGTTGCCATACCACACTGAGATGCAGTTGGTGAGTATGCTCTCAATGGTACAGCGGTAAAAGCCCACCAGTATCTTGGAGCACAGATGAGCTTTCTTAAGGCTCCGCAGGAAGTAAAGCCGTTGCTGTGCCTTTTTGGTGAGGATGGAGGAGTTCAGGGAGCAGGTGAGACTGTCAGAGATGTGGACGCCCAGGAGTTTGAAGCTAGGTACACGCTCCACTACAGCACCGTTGATGTAGATGGGGGCGTGTGCTTTGCTCCTAGCACATCTGAAGTCCACAATGATCTCCTTGGTCTTCTGAGTGTTAAGGGCCAGGTTGTTGTCTGCGCACCACGCAGCCAGGTGCTCGACCTCGTCCCTGTAGGCTGTCTCGTCGTCCTCTCTGATCAGGCCTACCACCGTGGTGTCGTCTGCGAACTTGATTATGGTGTTGGAACCATGCACAGGGACGCAGTCGTAGGTGAAGAGGGAGTACAGGAGAGGGCTCAGCACACAGCCTTGTGGCACGCCAGTGCTCAGAGTGAGAGTGGAAGAGGTGAGGTAGTCGAACTTAACAGACTGGGGTCTGTTAGTCAGAAAGTCCAGAGTCCAGTTGCGCAGGGATGTGCTGATACCAAGCTGGCTAAGCTTGGAGATCAGCTTGGAGGGAATGACCGTATTGAATGCTGAGCCGAAGTCAATGAACAGCATTCTGACATAGGAGTTGGGACTGTCTAGGTGGGTCAGGGCAGAATGGAGTGCCATGGAGACGGCGTCCTCTGCAGACCTGTTGGTGCGGTAGACGAACTGGAGGGGATCCAAGGTAGAGGGCAGGCAGGATTTGAGATGCGATAGAACCAGTCTCTCAAAGCACTTTGCAATGATGGGGGTGAGTGCAACTGGTCGGAAGTGTTTCAGTGCCGTAGCAGTGGAGTGCTTTGGCACCGGCACGATGGTGGCAGTCTTGAAGCTTGTGGGGACAACTTCCTGGGCCAGGGACAGATTGAAAATGTCCGTGAAGACCCCAGCCAGCTGCCCTGCACAGACTCTGAGCACACGACCAGGTATTCCATCTGGACCAGCTGCTTTCCGTGCATTCACCCTGCTCAGGGTGGCGCAGACATCAGAGCTGGAAAGTGAGAGAGGCAGTTCACCAGGGGGGAGATCCACTTTGAGGGTGACCTCCTTGTTTTCCCGATCAAAGCGAGCGTAGAAGTGGTTGAGCTCGTCAGGTAGGGAGGCTGAGCTGGATGGGGGCACAGTACTGGGTGGTTTGTAGTCTGTGATGTTCTGTATGCCCTGCCACATGCGCCGGGGGTCCGAGGAGTTGAAGTGCTCCTTGATCCTCTGTTTGTATTGGTATTTTGCTTTGGAGATTCCCCTCCTCAGGTTGGCCCTGGCTGAGCTGTAAGCCTCCCGGTCACCAGACCTGAAGGCTGCATCTCTGGCTTTGAGCAGAAGGTGAACCTCACTGTTCATCCAGGGTTTCTGATTGGGGAAAGCCCTGTCCACACACTTGTTGATGTAGTCCAAGACAGAGTTCGTATATGTATCAATGTCAGTCTGAGAGTTTGTGGTGGCATGGGCAGCAAACACACTCCAGTCTGTGTGCTGGAACTGGTTCTGAAGATCAGAGTCAGCATCCTCAGAACAGATCTTGACGGTCCTCATTGTTGGTTTCACACGTTTGATGACCGGGCTATATCTAGGAAGCAGGAACAATGAGAGATGATCAGACTGTCCCAGGTGGGGGAGGGGAGTGGCTTTGTAGGTGTCAGCCACATTGGTGTATACGTGATCCAATGTTTTATGTCCCCTTGTGATGCATGAGACATTCTGACGGAATCGTGGAAGCACAGTACGCAGATTGCAGTGATTGAAGTCCCTGGCAACAATAAAGGCCCCGTCTGGATGCAGTGATTGAAGCTTGCTAATAGTGGCACTGAGGTCTTTCATGGCTACTTTAGTGTTAGCATCCGGTGGTATGTAAACTGCAGCAGCAATGATGCACGAGAACTCACGAGGTAGATAAAAGGGTCTGCACTTAATAATCAGATATTCCAGATCAGCAGTGCAACAAGTGTCAGCAATGGTAGAGTCAGTGCACCATGATTTATACACATAGATGCATAAACCACCACCCCTGCTTTTACCTGTTGCTACTGCAGCTCTGTCAGCCCTGAAGACCGTGCGCTCCTCTAGTTCCACCACGTTGTTTGGGACATCATTGTTAAGCCATGTTTCCGTGAAAAACATGAGGTTACAGTCCATGAGCCTTTTCTGTGTTAGGGTCCAAGTCCTTAGTTCGTCCAGCTTGTTCGCTAGAGATCGTACTTTGGAGAGGAAGATGCTAGGTAGCACTTGCCGGTGCGGATTTAGCCTTAGCCTGGCACGCAGACCTCCGCGCTTCCCCCATCTTTGTTTACGGTCTCTGCGCCGGCGCTGGACACTTCCGGACGGGATGAGTTGTCCTGTAGACTGCGGTGTCCTTTCCAACTCTGGTGGTAGTTCGTCGAAGTTGAATGGAAAGTCCAAAACTATGTTGGTGCACCGATTGTTGATATCAAGAAGAGCCTGTTTACTGTATGTAAAGTTCGCGTAGCTGAATCGAGCGAACACGTAGTAGACAACCAGATAAATTAACACTATTTTGCTAAATCTGGTGAGACACTGAGCCTCGCGTTGTGCACGCGCCGCCATCTTGGTCAAATTCTCTGAGTGTTTCTACATGTTCGTATAGGTCGGGGAACAGACACAGTCTAAATATAGTTGAACCTGAGTGATGACTCTTTGCAGCTAGCAAACGGTCAGTTTAGCCTGCTTGTCTGCTCCCTGGCCTTGGCTCTGGATTGTCACAGATTAACTGTTCTGAGACTATGCACTATGTTGCAAGAAATGAGAGCAGCACCTTCCCGAGTGGGATGGACACCGCCCCGCCCTAAAATGCCAGCCTTGCCCTCAAAACTATTCCAATTGTCTATAAAGCCCACATTATTTTCAAAGCATCACCTGGACATCCAGCAGTTCAGTGACCATAACCTGCTGTAAGCTACATCACCTCACCTGATTGGGATGGGGCCAGAGCATATTACTGCATTGGACATTGCCTTTGCTAATTTACACACCTCTACGATATTACTTTTAGTAAACTCTGATTGACGAAGGCATATATCATTACCTCCTAAAAAAAACCCTGTGCTTACTTAACACTTTAAGATTGCTTGCTATGTCCGGCGCCCTTACAGCTACCTAAGGCTGTTGGTGCCCCTAAAGGTCTAGCGACTTTCACGTGCCGTAGAATGGAACTCTTTCAGGTTTCTCAGCGGGTGTTTCACTGAGGAGGGCAAACCTGTTTGACACATGAAGCGGGGAGGGGTGTTTCTCTGGTGGGCTATCCTTAGCGTTAGCTTTAGCTTTGCACTTATGCCGCCAAGTTGTCGCTCCTTTGCCCCGCTGTGAGGGCTCTAGTGCCAGAGTCGGGAGTTGCTAACTCTGCCTGAGCCATTCAGATTTTCCTTTACAGGAACTAGACTATTCTCACTCTCACTAAGCCTTTCTAGCATCTGGATGTGTACATTTAGCACAAACAGAGCTGTTACTAATGACGGATGAAGAATGGCTAAACATCCTGCACTTGACACACTGAACAAGCTGAGTGTTTGTCATAGTGAGTGTTTGACGTACCTTAGTCGGAGATTTGATTGGTATTAAATTAGGTGTTGCTATTTAAATTAGGCAGTTCACTCGTAGAGCAGCAGCAGAGTCGCGCAGGAACAAACTGGAAACTGGAAGTACGTCATTAGGCTAGATGTCTTTCACAGGATTAAGGATTAACCCTAATACACAAGAGATAATGCATTAAACTAAATTTATTTTTAAAAATTAGAATAGATTTTATGTAAACAACACCATTCAGAAAACATTTGATGAATTGTAAACATGGATGGCTGTATTTAACATATGTTTTAAACTTAAATTATGGGGAGCTCCATCTCACCTTCACAATAGCATAACACAAAATTTAATAAACAAGTCTCAAGCACCTGCCTTAATAAACAGTCTCAGGCACCTGCAAATACAGACTGAAGCAAGTTCTGAAGTCCAAGTTCAATAGACTGAACAAGATCCAAACAATTAACAGCTATGCCCTCCCAGAAAAAAGCTACTTTGGAAGAATGATCCAATGGGCCTTGGAGGAGATGCAGAGACTGGACCGAATAAAGGAGGGTAAACTGATGAAAACTGGTGACCATGCATGGAGATCTCGATCCCAAAGCAGACATTCAGTCTCTATGTGACCTGATGCCAAGGAGGAAGAGGCCTCCAAAAACTGAGACAGGCAACAGAGCAGAGAAACCCTGAGTATACATGGTCCTTAAAGCAAGATTGGGGCATATTCTAGGAGGACTATACAAGAAACCAGACAAAGGGGCCAAGGCCTGGAGGAGAGATCAAATGGAGGACGCCATCAGAAGTTGGAGAGACAAAACCCAACATGGCCACTTCCAGTACCAGGTATAGGAATGAAGCAGTGTGGAGAGGGCATTAAGATGGATGAGGGAGGCTACTCTCAAGGCATCAACAGCAGCTCTTATCGCTGTAGCACAGGACCAGGCACTGAACAGCAAGACCCATAAAGCAAGAGCACGGAAGGCCACCTATGACTCAGTGTGTCCACTGTGCAAGGAACAGGATGAGACAATCACCCATCTGCTGGTTGGATGCCAGAGGATCACCAACACCGAGTACTTGAAGAGGAACAACAACGTTGAAGCAGTGGTGCAAAGGACCATCTGTGAGCAATACCAGATCTCAGTACGTCAGAAGCCATGGCTGCATGAAACTGGACCAGTGACAGATGATGAGCAGATAAAACTGGAAGATCATGAAGATCCCTGCAAGGCGACTAGACATCACAGCAATCGACAAGGAAACCCGAAGAGCAATGATCATCGACGTCACAACTTCAGATAAAAAGAATGTCTCAACCAAAGAGTAGGAGGAATTCAACAAATGCCAGGACCTGTGACATGAAGTGCAAAAGTAGTGACTGGAGCCCTGGGCAGCCGCTCTCCAGAACTAAAAAACAGCTAAGATGTCTGCTTAGATCTACCATAGAACTGATGGGAACTCCAAGGCCCAGAAGGACAACAACTAATACAAGGAAATAGTCATGTTGAACTAACAAGAAAACAACTACAACATCATCATAACGTTAATTTCTGGGGACCAAATGACACTTTGGCTGATGAAGTCAAAGCAACAGTAGCTCTCACCCCTCCGCCAACAACGTCTGCATGTCCCTGTTCACCAGTGCTGAATTTATTCATGGAGAGTTAAATCAGATCTGAGAGAGCCTAAAAGGTTCTTCTCTGGTCAGCAGGGCTCATATAAACTCTCTCACGGTTAATGAAACTCTGGCACACTTTAATTTGCTAATTAGAACCAAACAAACAATCAGCTAATCAGGGGAGAGCTTTCCTACATACAAAATAAAAGGTACTGATGTGTTATTGTGATACAGTGAAATGAAAACGGAAGTCATGTTAATGGATACTGTCAAAAGGGATTGTGAAAAATGGTGACAGTGTGATGGACTTTGTTCTAGTCTGTTGGAATCTTAAGGAACTGAGAAAAAACACAAAACATCAAAATACTTTTTAAATGTCTCTGTAAAAGACATGTTGGAGGAAGTTTAATTTAAATTAATAAATCATTAAACACTGGAATATTTGGTGAGATAGTAGATGTTAGAACACATAGAATATACAGTGCTTACATTGTACCTCTCTCTCTCTCATGCTGGAAAAAGGCCAGACTAAATGTATCTGTTTCCTTGTTTGTTTAGCAGTTTATAGGAAGAGCTTTTTCCAGATGGTCGTTGAAAGGTTTGATTATATTTGAAGATTAGGGAACAGAGCCAAATCATCAGCTGCACAACAAAAAACCTGTTCCCAGACAAATATGCTCTGAAGATTTCTGTAACGACTCTTAACATAATAGGCTTTTCTGTGAAGGGCGTGAAATGTACGTTTGTGGGAATGTGCCACATACATCAGAGCTGTGGAAAAATACGCTCTGGCAAAAGGAGTGATTGAGTATATACCCTCTCAACAATTACATACTCAGATACTCCACTACATACGGATGTTAGAGATGTTCTGGTTTTGCATTATGCTAGATTATACTTAGTTATAATGAATAGTTAGTTAATGAATAATTAAATGGAAAGGAACTCCACAGACAGGCTGGGATCTGCAAGCTCCACATAGGCAATTGTTCAAATGAAATGTAATGACAAAATGAACATAGCCTTCCATATTTGAAGCTGTACACTTGGTGAGCTAAGTTGAATCCAGTAAAAATAGCTGTCGTACAAGAGTTCATAATCAGGTACAGACTAAACATTAGCATCAAGTGTTTATACTTACTGCCTCTTCAAAATGATTAACGATTAGTGATTAGTGGTAAAACAAAGGAAACAATGCATTAAACTGCACCCATAAAAAAAATAAATAGATTAGACTATGTGTAAGCAACACCATATGAAATACGCTTAATGAATTGTAAACTTGGATGTTTGTATTTAACATATGTTCTGAACTTAAAATACAGAGAGCTACATCTCATCGTCACAATAGCAAAACACCGATTGTTAACTTCCGTAATAAGGAACAGCTTACACATTTCTTCAATAATCAACATATGTGCTAAAAAGAATGGGATCATCTTGTTGCCCCTTGCACCCTGACTCCTCCTTTTGGAGTATTCATTCCTCTGAAAGTGTGTTACTGTTTGAGCCAAATGTGTATTTTCATACATCTGTTACCTTAGGTCCAGGGGCAATGCCTGCTATGAGAGCAAGCGAGAAAAAAGACCAACCTGCAGTCTGTAATAAAAGACACTGCAGATTAATTAAAGGAAAAAAGAACAAGTCATGTTCGCTCTTTTTTCTGAGGTAAAATACATCTTTTTGATGTGTTGTTTGTGTTTGTATAATATAGCCATACAACATTGCAGGTTGATAGGAGTTAAAGCAAGCCCTAAACCATTGCCTCTGGATGACCTCTCTTTAAAAGGTGGAATTTATTCCCAAAGACCTGATTCTCAGGCATTTCTCATGCTTTATTCCTCCTTGTTAAAACTATGACTGAGACAGGAAAGAGAAACGTGTGCAGAACAGGTCCTGGTTGAATTCACGCTTGTTTGTGTGTGAGTGTGTGTGGGTGTGTGTGTGTGTGTGTGTGTGCGTGTCTGTGTTGAAGAGTTTCAACTTATTACCCTCATGAGAATTTTTGGGACTGTTTTAATATCAAAAGCTAACAGATGCGAGGGAAGTTTATCTGAGAGAGAAGTCTCATTGATATTGATGTTTGTATTGCCTCATGTGAGGATTTGACAGATCCAGACCCAATCGCAGACCCACTGGGTAAAATTAGATTTATTAAAAAAAAATCAGAAATCAATCTCAAAAACAGTCTAAAGTCTAAACCAGAAATCCAGAGAGCAAACAAATCCAAATCATTACGCAAAAGATAGGTCAAAAACAAGGTACAAACAAGGTCAAAGCCAGTGATCCACAGGGCAACCAAATTCAAAACATTAGGCAAAAACAGGTCTAGGTAAACACAGTCAAACCTTCAAATCACAGAAGACAAAACTCACACAGACAGCAGGAAGAACAAACGGTCTCAGTCTGAGAAAGAACAGGAACAAACACAGGACTTAAATGCACAGAACAATTAACAGTAGAGACAGACTATTGGAGGGAACAAACCAGGTAATAATAGGGATCAGGAGTACACAGGAACAAAGAGAAGCACATGGCAATACCAAAACCAACAAAAGCACAAGGCATTAAAAAAAACAGAGTGGCCAGCAGGGCGGCCAAATTCCCCAGTCCTGGGAGAAGTACTGACAGCCTCTGAAGAATTGCATAAGCCATAGTCTTCTGGTATAGCACTTTGATCTCTCTCCACAGCTCTTTCGAAAAGAAAACTCTATTACAGATTGTAAGCAACTCTATTACAGATTGTCAGAAATGTTCATAGTAAATTAGAAAGGAATGCACCAAAAATGAACAGAAAAAAGTAAAACACATACTACTACTACTACTACTACGGCCACTTCAACAATTACTTCTACTACTACTAGCTATTATTCTTCTTATTATCATTATTATAATTTTTCATGGGAAACAAGGGACATTTTGGCCAGAAAAAGTCAAAGGGGCAATGGCTCCCACCCCTCTGCCAGAAACATCTGCATGTCCCTGTTCACCAGTGCTGAATTCATTCATGGAGAGTTAAATCAGATCTGAGAGAGCCTAAAAGGTTTTACACTGGTCAGCAGGGCTCATATAAACTCTCACAGTTAATGAAACTCTGTCACACTTTGTTTGGTTCTAATCAACTACTTAATCAATTAATCAGGGGAAAGTTTTCCTACATACAAAAGAAAGTAGTGATGTGTTACTGTGATACAGTGAAATGAGAACGGAAGTCATGTTAACCGACATACCAGGAACATGTGGCACAAGGTCACATGTACTGTGTAGTGACCTCGTCTCCGCTACCCTCTGCTCCAACCATTCGGCGCTCAGCATCACTGGTCTACTCACTGGTCCAATCATGTTTTGCACTTGTTTTTTTTTTTTTTTTAATCTAGTTTGCCTTTCAGTGTGTATAAACACCTATGGTTTTGTTCTGTTCCCTCTGTGTGAAATTCACTCTACCTAATGTTCATATTGTGTTTCTGAAACTCTTCCGGTTTGAGAAACCTGTTTTGTAACCTGTGCCTTGTCAGTTGATCATGTGTCCTGAGCCTTGTCATCCTGCTGTGTATCCTGTGCCTGTTTTGTCCTGCCTTCTGTATTCTCTGGTTGAACTTTGCTTAAATAAAATCTAGATTCATCTGCAAATGCATCCAGTCTCACCCTCAGTTCATGTGATTTTTCTTATTTTGTTTCTCCTGTCAGTATTTATGAGGCAATTGTCAAACTTTCTCCCAAGAACACTGTCAACAAAATTGTTTCAATATTTAGTAAGATAAGGTAAGGAGGTAATCTCTCCTCGACACAGAGCACATAGCTCTATTCATTTTGTAAGACTGTGAAAAACACTCTTCCACAGGGATTATCAGCAAAACTAAGTAAAGTAACATGAGTAAGATAGAGAAGACTTTTATGCAAACTCAAGCAACTGTTAAGGAAGCACCCCCATTACAAGAGAGAGTTCTTTAGTTGTGACACAAAAGTTAAAATGAGAAATAAGATTAACCTGAGGATTCAATAAATTACCCACCAAAAGTATGTGTCTGTCAAACTATTTTTTAAAGAAAATTGTCTTATTCTTATGTAAAATGTAAGTTATTCCAAACATAATATCTCTGAGGAGAAAATGTATGTAAATTAAATTACATGTCAAAACAGCTTTCTCTTTTTTTAAGAAATTCTGATTATATAATTTATTTTTATTTATTTTATAATCACAAGTCAAAAGAATGGAGAGTCCTCAAACTTCATCAAAAAACAAACTTGGAACTTGAAGTTCCAGATTGAGGGGCCATTTCTCAAAAATGGTTGTAACCAATTAATCTTAAACGTGCAATTCAAAGTCAGGAATACAAAAAAACAGACCCTCCATGGTTCCCTTTCATTTTCAATGAGAAAATAAGTGATTAAACGCAGCAATTAAAAAAAACAAACAAACAACAAAACAGTGGACCAATCAATTAGCTGTGTGCAAGCACACTACTAAGCACTGGGACGGACTTATTGCCACTGCAATGGAATCAGTGTCATGAAAATGGCGGTGGTAGAAAGGCGCCAGAAATGGACAGGAAAATACTAAGACTAATACTAATAACTAGAAGGGAACTTGGAGAGCGCAGACCTCTGCCAAGGCCACTAGTCCACTCTTCTATGATATTCAAATCTGCAGCTGCAACCACTATATATGTCTGGATATATTTCCAAAACTATTGGAATCAAATGTCAGAGTCTACGACTGTGAAAGCTAATTTATTGTAAGAAACGATTAGTGATTATACACGTGTTATGCCAGCCCACAATAACCTTTAAGTACAGTTCAGTTGAAACATTCAGTCAGGTTTCTACTTTGGTGCTGTGGCCTTGTTCTGTTCTTTGTGATTCAGTGACTTTGTAAATTTGTAAGCATTTAAGGCATCTATATTTAATAATGAAATTTTTCAACGAGCATTTTGAAAGCGTGCAAGCCTTTTGATTTAGGGTAGGCATGGCAATTGCACACTTTGTGAGATTGTCAGTTATTACTTGAACATCTTTAACACTTCGGTGTTACTACTGTTACTTTTGTCAAGTTCAAGATAGAGAAAATCCATTCATTCTGACTGGGAGGCAGGGGGTTCCACGAACTGCACTATTTACAGGGTTTGCTGTCTTTACTTGTGAGAATTTTTCCATACACAGCAATTGCAGGTCTTCAGGTCTGTTCTTTACCTTAACAACCTTATGTGGCCAGCAAACTCTAGATCTTGATGTGGTTAAGGATGCATTCCATGCTGTTATACCCATGTTGCCATATGAACTTTGGAAAATAACACTATGCAAACATTCTGGTTCCACCAGCTGCTTATCAGTCTGTTGATCCTTCTGTCACTTTTTGCACAGAACATTCTTTAATATCATTCTCTTAAAAGGAAGGGTGTTTCTGGTATTTCATGCTTCACTGTTGGAGAGGGTCCATCACCTGTCTCAAATTGATGGATTACTTCCCTGATGCTGGGTCAAACCTCGCTAACTCACTGGCATCCATTTCTAATCAGCATCCAGATTTTGCTTCCTTGTTCTGTAATGCAAGTTGAAGGAGAAGCTTGACAGACGAACAAGCCATCTGTAGCTAATGGTATCAACAGGAGTAGGTCCATCTCCTGTCTCATGTTGATTGATTACTTCTCTGGAGTTTCTGTTTCTAACTTTTGGCATCTATTTCTAACCAGAGAAGAAACTTTGTAGCAGTTGATATTAGGTAGCTCCTCACACCCAAAGCTAGAGAACAGACAAAGAAGACTAAGGTGATGATGAACCCTTCCCCCTCCTTTGCTCTCGTTACTTTGACTGATTGGATTTTTTTCACATGGATTCCTTCACGGTAGACAACACTAGGATGCTTTGCTTCAAATGAAGCAATCAATGGGTCTGTACGACAAAGTGAGGTTACTGGCATATCCAGGTAACTTCTAGTTAAGCTAACTCAGAGTAAGGAGTAAATCTCCTAATGGAAGAGCCCTATGGCTTAATTTTCTTAGCAAAAACAAGCATAGGGCTCTTCTATTAGGAGGTTTACTACTTACTCTGAGTTAACCTAACCAGAAGTTAACTGGTTAAGCCAGATACCTTGCTTCGTAGTACAGGCCCGATGTGTCTTTTGAAGGCGATGTTTGACAGAGGAACACGACATCTGTAGCTAGTTGGATCACGTTTTGCAGATGTTAATAATTAAGAAGGCTACTGGCAGTCAGAACAATGAAGGAGTTATCATAAAGGTCATGGAATTTCTCAGTTACACCCCATTTTTAGGGCTAGAAATTTGAATTTGTGAGCAGAATGACAGAAACACAGGCCACTTCCGATCAAAGTTATGATGTACATTTGTCCTTTCTGCACTTGTTATAATACTGTACCCAAAGTATATAACAAGGTCTCTGGTCAGCAAAATCCAGACAGGGGCTTGTAATACTAAATGAGTGACCAGAGCAGGCAGGTATGATTGAACAGTTTAATAGAGAACTTCAAAATCAAACATGATTCGAGGTTTAAATAGCTGACCCCTCTAGTTCTCACTGTATCTATATGTTCTATTGGAACTCTATCAGTCGTCCTGGCAACTGGGCCACATTATTTAATTAAGTCATATTGCTGTGCTGCATTATAAAACATTTCAACATATCTCATCACATACAGGGCTGTAGCAAGCTTGACAGTAATGGTGTCAAATGGTTTACCTCCATCTTCTCAGATCCTTTTCTCAGAGGAGATTACCCGGTGGTCAACTCATACAATGGCTTGATGATCTGGAAGTGGTCCTTCACAAATTTACAATAATAACCAGGAAATTACATGATCAATCTCAGCTCTTGAATTGTTCATTCTTGTAGGATTTGGCCAGGTCTTTAAATGAGTGTATATTCTCAAGTTCAATGCTGAACTCTTCAGCTCTTCTGAGATCCCTTGAAACTATCAGTTTTCTGGAAAAAGATTGTGCTTCTCTAGGGATAGTTTAAAAAGCTTCTTTCAGATTGGATAACATATACAGTTCTTTCACTGTATGAAGATTTAACTCTTGCCAGGCAATGCAGAGTCAAACTTTCGATTCTTTTGCATTGTCCATTCTGGTGAAGAAATGGGCAATTCTGCCTCTCATACTACACTAGTTAATTTAGAATAAGGATGTGATTGATTTCCCTTTTATTCTGCTAATGTCAACAGATATCTGGTTACCTGTGTGTGTGTGTGTGTGTGTGTGTGTGTGTGTGTGTGTGTGTGTGTGTGTGTGTTTGTGTGTGTCTGTGTGTGTGTGTGTGTGTGTGTGTGTGTGTGTGTGTGTGTGTGTGTGTGTGTGTGTGCGAGTGTGTCTGTGTGTGTGAGTAAGTGAATCATTCAAATTAAATAAAATGTTTTTGTAACTGCTTTGTGCTGTGCGTGATGTGTGATGTGTGATGTGTGCATGAGGTTACTGATGTATTTCGTCCATCATTATCACCCCCATAATCAAAACTTTGAAGTTACATACATTCTTACTCAGTAAATGCAAAGAAGAAAAACCTGTTACACATGTTGTACAGCAAAATTCATCTTCATGTCAAACTAAACACTTGTTATCTTGGTGTCAAATCTAAAGGCGTTATCAGATATGCTGCACCTGCAAAATGACTTTTAATCCTTTGCAGTATGTTGAATAAGTGGAAGAGACTCTCCATGCAAGGTCTTTTGGAGTTCTTTATAAAAACAGCAGATTAACAAACCTCCTCTCCACTCTAAGTGTTATTTACTGTTTTTCTTAGGTCGAGAATAGCAATACACAGGACTGGAAATTTCAAATCCCAGAGTGAATGAGGTCAAAGGTTCAGGTACCAACAACGTGTCTGAAACTGCCTTGTTTCCAGCCTGATATTTGTCATGGTTAAAGTTTTTGCCAATATTATTATCTTCATGAACATACTCGACTGAAGTGGAAAATTGCATCGTACATATGACATGACTTAAAGTTGTAAAGTTGCAATCTTAAAATATCCTTAAAATATGCTGTGAAACTACCAAAGTCCTTTGCCTACTTTATCTCACTCCAGTGGGATATCCCTCCAATATTATGCAATAACTTTTCATAATTTGTAGTTTTCACCATTGAGCTGACTCTCTATTTAGAAGCCACAATATCTGCAATCAAATGGAGAAGAAATGCAGAACAGAAAATAGCTAATAAAATGCCACCATGAAATATAGAACTTTCCAATGAAATCTTACCTTTCCTTTTTTTCTCTAAAGATTCACAGCAGGAGTAATATCCAGCAAGTCACTTGCCATTTACTCTTTTTCTTGGACCAAGTGCTAAACCATCTGTAGAGTCAGAAGCTACTTCCACAAATAGCTGATTCCTGAAGTTTTCTCATGTCATAAGTACAATATGAATATACAGTACATAATGTGTACATAAATAATCAATGTCTGAATAACTAAATGAAGTTTATCATTTATTCATTTTTTTTTACACCAAGTGCTAAGCCATTTGCTACTTCCACAAATAGCTGATTCCTGAGGTTTCCTCATGTCGTAAGCACAGTTTGAATATACATAATGTGGACATAAATAATTAATGTCTGAAGAAGTGAATACGTGAATGAAGTTTGAATAACAGCAATTTTTAATAAAACAACCATGCTGGTTTCGTTGGTCAGAGCTGGTACACCAGCTTGATTCAGCTGGTTAGCGCTGGCTGACATTTTGGCCAAGCTGTTTGGGATGGGGTCAAACTGGAACCAGCTTGATCCAGCTGGTTAGAGTTGTCAGACCATCCTAATGAAGCTGGTATGGATGAGGTCAAGTTGGTAGAAGCACCTTGGTGGCAGTGAGGCCAGCTTGATAATAAATGCTGTCTGTACTTGCATCCATCCTCCCTCTCAGTTCATAACAGTTTTGTTTTTGAATTATTATTTTGGCAACAAATAGTATTCATGACCAAAAGAGTGTGAAAGAGCCATATTTTTGTTGTTGATGTTTTTTTTTTCTTACCAATTTGATCTTTTTTTTTTTACATTAGTCCGACTGAGAAAAGAAGAACAGCTCAAACCAGCTTGAATTCTCAGCTGGTTCAGCTGGTCAAGAGCTTAGTTGGGTGGTAAACTATTTTGCTTTAACTGGTCAGACCTAGTAGACCAGCTTGATTTAGATGGTCATCACTGGCCAACATCTTGGCCAAGCTGTTTGGGATGAGGTTATACTGGTAGAATGGCTTGATCCAGCTGATCAGAACTGTCAGACCATCCTGGTTAAGCCTCTGTGGATGAAATCAAGTTGGTAGACCAGCTTCACCAAGGTGGTGGCAGTGAGGCCAGGATGATCCAGCTGGCATGACTGGCAGACCAGCTTGGCCAAACTCTGAAATGTATAATCTCTATTTGAACATACGCTGTAGATTCAGGGGGCTGACCATATTTGCAATGTAGTAGCACATACATGCAGGTGTCTCCTAATATCTGAAGTGCTCCCAGTCACCATTCTCTTTGTGTTTTCATGATTTTATTAGACTTCTTCCTGTTGAATAGAAGAACAATAATAACTGAGAATTCTATTGTATTGAACAACGCTTCTGTAATAACTTAGTGTATCTTTCATACCTTCATATAACATTCATGCCTTTATGTAATCTTCCTGTTGTATTTTCTTATAGTATCATTTGCTAAACTATAACGTTTGGGTTGTACCCTACAGTGTTTAACACCAGTATAATGTGATTTCTGTAATACTTCTATGATTTTGCATTAATTTTGCTACAGAAAATGTATTTGCTGCTGGGTTTCAATTGCATTGATTATTGATGCCTCAAACAGCTGAAATTAAGTTTCTCATTTGAAAACTGAAGTTAGTGTATACAGGCAAGGATATAATTAAGCTGATAAAACAGCTTGATCAACCTTGAGGACAATTTGCCTGACTTCCTTTTTTTTCCTAAAGATTCACAATAGGAGTAATATCCAAAAAGTCACTTATTATTTATTCTTTTTCTTGGACTGAGTGCTAAACCATTTGTAGAGTGAGAAGCCTCTTCCACAAATAACTGATTCCTGGAGTGTTCTCATGTCATAAGTACAGTATGAATATACATAATGTGGACATGACTAATTAATATCTGAATAAGTTAATGAAGTTTGAATAACAGCAATTTTAAAAAAAATCAACCATGCTGATTTCAGTGGTCAGAGCTAGTAGACCAGCTTGATTCAGCTGGTTAGTGCTGGCCAAAGTCTTGGCCAAGCTGTTTTAGATGAGGTCAAACTGGAACACCAGCTTGGTCGAGCTGGTCAGAGTTGTCAGACCATCCTAATGAAGCTGGTATGGATGAGGTCAAGTTGGTAGAATGGCTTGATCCAGCTGATCAGAACTGTCAGACCATCCTGGTCAAGCTTGTGTGGATGAGGTCAAGTTGGTAGACCAGCCAAGGTAGTTGCAGTGAGGCCAGGATGATCCAGCTGGCATGACTGGCAGACCAGCTTGGCCAAACTCTGAAATATATGATCTCTATTTGGACATACACTGTAGATTTAGGGAGGTTGACCATATTTTTTATGTAGTATCACATATATGCAGGTGTCTTCTAATATCTGAAGTACTACCTGTCATCCTAACCCTACCAGTCCCTAACCCTAGCCTTAACCCTAACTGAGAATTCTACTGTATTGTGTAATGCTTTTGTAATAGCATACTGTATCTTTCATACTTTCATATAACATTTATGTCTTTATATAATCTTCCTGTTGTATTTTCTTATAGTATCATTTGCTAAACTATAACATCTGGGTTGTACCCTATAGTATTTAACACCAGTATAATTCTATGATTTTGTAGTAATTTTGCTACAGAAATGTATTTGCTGGTGGGTTTCAATTGCATCGATATCAATGCCTTAAATTGCTGAAATTAAGTTTGTCATGTGAAAACTGAAGTTAATGTATAAAGGTAAAGTTATAATTAAGCCGCTAAAACAGCTTGGTCAACGTTGAAGACAATTTGATTGACTTGACTGCTTGCTGTAATGTTGAAAGAGTGGAATCTTATGCTGACTTAGACTAAGTGTATTATTTTAGGTTAAATCTGTCCTTCTTACATAAGTTGGTCCACCATCAGTAACTTCAGTGGGTGAATTTGAACCCTATTAAGTTGAGTTAAAACTGCCATAATAGATAAAGTTGAGCCAATCCTTTTACATTTTGTTGTATGGACAAAATTGCTTTATTCTGAAAATCTATAAAACGCTTTCATGAGTTTCTCTGATGTTCTCATTGTTCTATTCAGAAATTCACAGTCAATTTGTTCTCTTTCCAGCAGGGTGACGGGCTCTTCTGCAATTGCTCTGACCTTTGGAACATGAATATATTTTTATGAAGTCTTGATATTTCACCCTTATCGGGAGGAAGCGGTATTTATAGTTTTGCTGAGGGGCCGCATGGAGTTGGAGTGGAAAACAGCCCCATTCCAAGCTCACGAATTCATTCATTCATTCATTCATTCATTCATTCATTCATTCTCTAAACCGCTTATCCTAATTAGAGTCGCGAGGGTTGCTGAAGCCAATGGGCTCTTTGGGCGACAGGTGTGGAAACACCCTGGACAGATCGCCAGTCCATCACAGGTCAGACACACAGACAAACACATTCACGCACACGCTCACATCAAGGGGCAATTTAGCATTTCCAATTCGCCTTACCTTGCCTTTGGACTGCGGGAGGAAACCAGAGCTCCCGGAAGAAACCCACGCAAACACAGAAAGAAGATGCAAACTCCACACAGAAAGGTCGCCCCACTTATGTATAGCTATATCCTTTGGCACTTATAAGTTTAAATGACTCCATTTAGCCTATCTGAAAACAAGAGTCTAGATGGCGACATTATATTCGTTAATAATGAACAGAAAACATAAAACATAGTCGTTTTAACCGACACTCTTTCATAATGATTAATGAAGTAAGGGATAATGTATAGTCCGCCGGTCATTATGGAAAAAAAAATCGACAGGACGAGCAGGACCTCGACGCGCAGCGGAGTGGTCTTGTTTTGTCCTGAAGGAATTTATTGTTAATGACCGGCGGACTATACATTATGTCACTTATTATACGGCTACTTGCCAAAATTATATAAGAAAACTCATACAATATTTTATTTCAGTGATTTCATTGCCTTTCCGTGGCTTCGCTGAGAAAAATAGTCCTTCGAGCAAATAGAACTTTAAAGATGCAGGTGTTGCGTAGCAACGCATTAGGCTACCCTCAGACTCACCAACTTGCTGCAAATTAATAGGCTAAGCATTCTGTTTGATATTAAACTAAATGTTTCCATTAATGCTGCAGTTTGAGACAATTAATGACACAAGCCTCCCATTTTATCTGTCATTAATTTCCACCTGTTCCCGTTAATTCGCCTTGATTAACGATAAAGTAACAATTCGCAGGGTAATTAACTCCAGTCGCGTAAATAGAGCAAATGATTACCAGTGTCATTACGTGGTAGTATTACTTCTCTGTACTTAACTGTGTAGCATTTGTTATAGACTACTCACACATTCTTGTAATTTGTGGTTGATTGTGTTTTTCGTTCTCTGCCCGACGCCAGGGAATATTGTTAAATGCGGTCGTCTGATTTGCAAGATTCTGCCGTTTAAATGTTCGCGAAACGCCACGGATTGTCTGAAGCTTGTGCCCTATAGCAGAAGCTACAGCCTGAAATTGTTCAACAAGAATGACAATGATCTGAATGCGTATTGGAAAACTAAACCTTCAGTGTGTTTTACTTTGTCGCTTCCTTGTGTTACGAAATTCAGATTTAAAAAACGGAAGTCAAGATACTGAAATCGGTCTTAATTTATGAGAATAAACTTTAAGGTTATTAAAAAAAACAGAAACAAAAACAAAAAACAAAAAAACAAAGCAACAACAACAACAACAACAAAGCAAAAAACAGAATCTTTTATCTGTATAATGCGTCAGTGCTGAGTGCAATGTTCAATAAAGTTAAGCACACAGGCCTCAACTAGTTTGCAAAAAACAGCAATTCTATCACCAAATGACACTGATAATTATTTACTCTGTTTACGCGAATTGTTCGTTTTATTGTTAATCAAGGCGGATTAACATGAACAGGTGGAAATTAAGGATTGATTTCTGGAGGTGGTTTGTGCTTCCTCTGTTTCCAGCTCATCAGCCGCCAATGGTTTTTATAGACAACTAAAATTAACATCATAGATTGTTCTTATATTTTACATACCGTGCAAGTCCTGACTCTCAATGAAAGTATGTTTATCGTCCACAGTGTCATATGTACTATATCTCTATAGAAAACCCATGTGGCAGTGTGCGTGAACTCAGCGGCTTCTATAACGCCCGCTTAACAGCGCTACTCATTTGTCAATATGTCAATGACAATAAACGTGTACCTAACCTTGAACTAACAGTGGATATGCATTCCTTGATTTTACAGCAAACTTGGGGGGGAAAAGTAGTATGTTGAAATTCATTTCACCCTTGCAACCACACGCACAATACATGACAAATAAACTTTATGACCTAGGAACACCGGATTTCTCTAGTATCTTACCGACCTAAACGGTCTCACATATATATGAATTAAGCCACGTCAAGCTGATTCTTTATCATGGCTTTCGTGGAGAGGAAAACGCTTAACATGAAAATAAATGTTTGATCTCTTTCGGCAGTCGGTAGTGTTAATGACAAATGAACGGTTGTCATCGTACATTAGGTTACGTAAAGCTTTTTTTCAGAATAGGCGTTTTAAGAATGTCTCAAAACAAGTGCGGAGGTATCAAACAAACTCTAAGCGGCGCACATCTGTTAATTTTTATGGAACACCTGTATACGTTTCAAGAAACTGAGTGCTTGTATTTGCAGTGCACACCCACAACCCATGAGCCCATGTCCACAACCTCACATCAGCGATCACTTTCACTTTGTCACACTCACTACACTATGCAAGAGTGGTGCCTCCTGCCCATGATACGGTGCTTGTTCATGATCCAGCCAGTATTGTAGAGTGTTGTAGAGTATGGTCAGGTAGCTTTGTAGATGACGTGTCCTTTCTCAGGTTTATGATGGTGACTCAACACTCTATAGCTGGTACCACACACATCACAATTTCCCCGGTGGTGACCTCCAACTTGAGGTGACTTCTTTAGGATACCATCCACAAGCTTACATAATTAGTTTTTCACATACCCGACCTCCAAACAGGGAACTGATGAAAATATGGAATATTTAAAAGCAAGTTAAATGAAAAGCGATAGAGATATGCAAATACAATAGGTGTTAAGTCCTCTATGGCTGTCTAGGGGTTCATATTTTTATAGGATTCATAGACATGCTAGGAGGCATGGGATGTCTCCAGCAGAACTCTATTTGGTGAAGATACACATTATTCTCTTTAAAACTATTAATGGTGTATTTGTGAAGGTATAGAAAACAATTACAGCTCTTTTATGCTTGGCTTTTTTCAGCCATCCTGTGTTCAGTTTTCTCTCTAGATCTTGGTACTTAACAGAATGTCTGCCTTGTCTCTGTATTATTTTTTCTTTCAAATTTGCGTCATCTGTGAAGATTTTCAGAATGAAGACCCGGTACTCTAGGGTTCTGAGTGCTTTTGTAGTGGTGCTCTGTCTCACAGCTGTTTTAATTTTCACCCTAATGGGGGTGCCTTTTTCTGTCAGTGGATCACCAACTTCAAGGTAGGCAAATTTTGCTTGAACATTTTTTTTTTCTAATAATCAGTGTGCCATGGTTTAATGGATTTATGTTTTTCAGCCTATTCTTTGAACAACCCATGCCATGACCATGTTATGCTCTGCTACACCTAGTTCATCTCAGAATGGATTATCAAGCTCTTGATTCACTGAGTGAAAAACAGTGTTATGTGTTTGTGATTTTTCCAAACTTTCTGGTAGTCAGAAAAATGATCAGTTTGTTGAGGGTTTTTTATTACAGAGGCAGTTCCTTGTTTTCTCAGGTAATGACTGTGTAATGTTATTTATAAATACATTATAAGAACAGATACTAAGCATGGATCATCTTATTAAGCAAGAACTAAGCATGCCAAATCAATCTTTGTCCAGCTATTTCCATCAGTTTCTCAAAACTGGAAAATTATAGATTCCAATTTCAGATAGAAATGACAAAGATAATTGCGACCCTAAGGGAACTCATGTAAAGGTTTTTGACATATTGAATTAGTAATTGCTACATGATTAACAACATTGCCATGATACTGATTGATTATTTTCTTATCTTAAAGTTATTCCAGTGGACGAAGTGAAGCAAGAAATGTTGGACGTAATTCTCAAGATATTGCTTTTCCCCAAGCAATGTATGTAATGTGATAGATGATTTAATAAATGATATTATGAAGCTAATAAGATTATGATGACAGTAATTAAAAACAATTAAACACCCACTGCAGAACACATCATGTCAATTTAGGTCACGTAAGTTATATAATAATGTTAAGTGCATATCAAAATGTATTTAAAGTTCCACAAATTTTGACCTCAAAATCCATCATAAACTTTCAAGTATGCATAAATTACATTTGACATGTGAAAAGAAAAGGACTGTGCTTTTAACATATCCAAATATTTATCTAAAATTAAAAATAAAGAAAAGGTATATACTTACTCATAATGTACATTATATCTGAAGCTATTTCAGTTCTGTTTTTAGACTTTAAGTGGTTCATTATGCTCTATGTAGCTCTGTGAAGTCAATTCAGTTCCATTATTAGACTTTTAACTGTTCATTATGTTCTATGAACTTCTATGAAGTTATTTCAGATCTATTCAAAGTGTTCATGAAATGCCTCTCAGGGGAAAAATCATTTCTCAAATCAGCAGGGAGTATTTGGGGAACTTCTTGCTTTTGTATTCTTTAAGCCTCTGGTGAGGCTTGTTATAATTTAAACTTTGGTTTGGGTGTCTTGAGCCACACGGGTGCAAAGGCCATGTCTATTGTATATATTTAATTAATCAGTAATTATCAAAGGTCGGAGATTCTATGGGTTTCAGAGGTTGTGACACAAGTCACCCTACGATCTTTGTTTGGAAGTTTGTCTCGGAAAAATGAACCTGAAGCTCTGTTTATTGCTCTGAGACTCATCTATGTTGTATTTGACATCTATCCCTTAGAAGTAAGAAGATGAACAGTTTCCGACGCACCGCATGCTCTTGCGCAGGGCAAACTACTTCCTTAATGAACAGTGTGCCAAAGGACCAAATTGAACAAACCTTGAAACGCAGAGCGGAGGAGTACAGAAAACACCAGATCAGGTGTGAAAAACTCAAATCTCATATAATGTTATTTAAACACTAGACAGTTTTTAGAGATTGGACACTAAATGGTTGCATACACACAAGTGAGAAAACTTTCTTTCCCACAAAAATTGTCCCATGCATAGACTTTTTGTACACCCATCAGATCATATACAATTTCTCAACATTGTAGTAATGCAATTACAAGATTTAAGTTTAGTAACCTGAGCTTCATGTCCCACTCTACTGACTCCCACAATTAGCCATAAATGTATTTTGAAACACCCACATTAATGTCATTTTGCATGTCAACCTGGTTTTATCATGCAATTTAATAAAAGAAGGCAAAATAAGGGTTGGCTACAAAGAGGTGCGACTTAGCAAATTATCAAATTCATATCACATGTTCTTTGGAAGTTGGTCTTAAACACTTGTTTCCCATAAAACGATTCCTACAAAATCTATGGTCTAATCTCAGCTCTACTATCTTAGCCAGTGGTAGCAGAGCATAAAGAAATGCAGTTGGCTATGCTCTTTTGGGAGGGTATGTGGGACAGGACCATTCTCACTCTTGCTACATAATGTTAGTCATTGGTGGTCTGATGTAAATTGTGCTGTGCATTATTTCACACACAATACTGTACAACTCCAAGTGTGAGCCCAGTACTTGACATGTGATTGCAGAAGCACACAGTTACTTTACTTACCTTGGCTGAAGTGAATGCCATGCACTGGGGGGACCTATGAGGGTACTTGCATATCCCAGATTGGGAAAAAAGGAGACACAAAATCCAAGACTTTGATGAATTAAAAAGTCAAAGGAGAGACTTGATGCTCAGATGATAACAAGATGATGACAAAATTGATTTAAAAGCAGGCTATGCTGTGTTGAGTGAAATAAAGTGTTAATTTAACTTTGTATTTTTTTAATCCACAAATTTGTCTAGGATGAATGCAAACCTGGATGTCCTACTCATAGCTCCCTCTCACTCCGTTCTTCAGTATCCTATTCACGGCTTCACAGTTGAACCTTTGACAAAGAGCCTGATTCCAGGTATTCTTTCCTGTCACAAGTCATCCATAAAGTTCTTTACACTAATTAAAAATGTCTGGAAGATTTTAAACAATTAATATTTTACCACTGCATTACTTTGCTATTAAGGTTTGTTGGCAAAGAAAAATCCAGACAATTGGTAATGTAGCTCAAATAAAATGACTGGTATAACTAGACAGTTTTTATCACAGTGATATGTCGGGGTGTAAAGGTTTTGTACCTACACCAAAAAACTTGATTCCTTGGTTCGATTCAGAGTATGTATTCTATGCTTATGCTTTCTCTAAGCATAACATCTTTAATGACAGTGTTGACCCAGTAACTATTTTAAGCAAGAACAAAACACATATAATGAGTACTCAGATCAAAAATAGTATAAGTATCTAAAGAGATGAACAAACATAAATGATTAGGATATCTAACCTCTAGGCTTTTTGAAAGGGAAGCTTGTTTTTTCTTATATTCAGGTTGCTGTGCATTGATCAGAAAATGTATTGCATTAGCAAATTTAATACAATTGCTTGTATCAAATTTGTTCGTGTCGTGGTGAATCTGTATGAGTAAAAAGGTGAAACTTTAAGCTTGATTTTTTTCCTCTACCCAAACTGTGATACAAACTGAACCTTGGCCCAAAAACTGAGGTACAAACCAAACTGTCAGGAGGGTGAAATGTTACATCTGTAATGACAAGTCCAGTTTAAAATATAACTTTTTTAGAAACTCTTAAAAATACATTGTGAATCTTCCTGCTGTACTTTAAATGTATCTGATTACTATTGTTACAGGCTTAGCTGTGCATGCACAAATCAGGACACTTTACAAGGTGCGTGTATGAGAAAATATGCTCAGTTGTCTTTGATTTGATTGGGAAAAGGAGGGATTTTTCACTGAAGGTTAAGGGGTTGTTACCTTTTAGGAAAAATGAACAAATTTGATAGATTGAAAAATAACTCAAGACAGGACCCAAGGAGAGGGCGTTTTAATGAGATACATCATCATTTCTATCACTCTGCACATGGATTGATGTATTAATTCTAGACAGAGGCTTAAGCCTAGAGCTTTGGAATGCACAGTAGCAGGAAAGCACATATATCTTCAGAAATTTATCTTACACTCATACATATCATCCTCATATTATTTATTATTTATTCATTTATGAATTCACACTTGTCCCTTTTATTTCTTATCTCTAAAATTGCAGCCAAGATAAATACACACACACACACACACACACACACACACACACACACACACAATCCAGCCCTTAACATATAATCAGTTGAAATATTACCACATGAATCAACCAGGATATTGTGAGGCGGTTTGATCACATGACTGTTAAGGTACATCATTGCTGAGGTAATGCTGTGCTCTCAGGTCACATTGAGTGTGTCCAGAGGTATTCTGTCTGTGGAGGGCACAACAGACATGGACCTGGTGGAGGGCCAGGGTCAAAATAAACTGAGCATCTCGACTCAAAATCTGAACCGTCTGAATCTTCTGCTGAGTCAAGTGTCTTACACCAGCACCATCTACCACATCAAGACCAAGGACTTTGGTAAGACACAGGCTTTGTAAACACCAAGCCTACTTTGTTTCACTAACTGTTCACTCAGGGGTGATATACTCACCAAATATTGGCTTCATTTAACTAGAACAATAAAGAGTTTGGGAGGTCCATATCACTTAACCACAACTTATCCCCATGATTTATTGGGCCTCATCTTTGTGTTCTTCCAGATACATATCATTGACTAAGACTGGAAATCCTGAGCCATGTCAGTTTTTAATAAATCTTCCTCTGCCAGGAAGTTACTATGTTTTTTATACATGCACATTCACATATCTTTTTCCACTAGCTCTTTATATTAATCATAGAGCATATGCTTCTGTCCTCCATTGCCAATTTCATTTGACTTCATTCACTACAGTATGTATGCAAGAGGTGTGGATGCCCCTTGAAGTTCGGGGAAGTGTTAATCTAAACTCAGTTCAAGTATTTTTATTTTTTTTTAATGAGTTTTAAACTGTGTAGAATAAGTGACTTGCTAGTCTTGTTCTAATAAGCGGTGTGTCAGCCTCTTGTCACAGCTGATCTCCTGAGTGCGAATGCACAATGCAACAACTCAGCTTCTGAAACCAACGCAAAATGGCAAATATTTGTCCCTAGTAAACATGACATTTTCATAAGCGTATCTTAAGCACAGTGATAGACACGTGTTTACAAGTGAAATCTTAGTGACTAGACTGAAATATAGTGGTGAATTTGCTAGATGAAAATAAAAAAAATCAGAAGTTTCAAATATTGAAAGATTTCAAATGATGTTCTCCCACAATATTACAGTTACAACAAACTTTTGCACTGATGCACTTGGCATGTTGGAATGGTATCAAAGCTAAGTAAAACCCTCATTTGTGGTGTAATTTTGATGCAAGAGGACAAAGAACCTTTCTAGCAGCATTGTAAACACTGCAAACACTCTTCGAGTTAAATCTGTTTGCATCAGCCAAATGAATTAAATGTGGCCATAGTGAAAATAACGCAGAAGAGGAGGGACAACAAATTTTTCCTATGTCACTTCGACTTCACAATAGATGAGAAGTGCTGGCCTGCACAGTCTTAAATGAGTACTGACACTCCAGTTTTAATCTTGTCTGTTTCAGCGCATTTCATATTTGAAGACAATGATGTCATCTTCCCCATTATCATTAAGAGGACTTCAGGACCCGTTCTGTATGATCCTGGAACAGGTCTGACCTCATGATGTCTTTTCCTATATTAGCGCAAACACTGATTTTAGGGTCATGCCAGAGTATCTCTTTGTTTTCTCTTTCAAATAACTGTTTCTTTAGCTGGAAAGCCTAATGATACGACTAAGACTTAACATGTTTGGTGATTTTTTTTCTCAGTGTTCTCAGTGAATCATAAGTGGTCTTATTTTTGTTAAGCAATTCCATAAAGCAATATTTGAATCCAGTTTACAGAAATCTTTCCATTTTCCTCTCTGTAGATGTCAGCTCCCAAGTGACAGTTACAACCAAGACATTCTTGAGGTATAAGGAACTGAATGTTCTAATTGACAGTATTCGGAAGTATTACAAGGACATCAAAATAATTGTTGCAGATGACAGTTTAAACCCAGAAAGTGTGAATGGCTCTAACATTGAACATTACGTTATGCCTCCAGCTCAGGTAAATTTAAGTTTGATATCTTCGATTTATATGTTTGTGAAGACAGAAAAAACTTGTGTGCCCATAAATTTGTACAAACTAATGTGATGAAATAATAAGCAAGATCCTAAAATTGTGTAACTATGTCAAACACAACCCTAACCAGTAAATCTATTTCAAGGGAAATTGCTTCTTTGAACACTAAATTTACCCTCAAATTAATGGTAAACCCTTCTGTTTGATACTTCAGGGCTGGTTTGCTGGTAGGAATCTTGCTATCTCTCAGGTAACCACCAAATATTTCCTGTGGGTAGACGATGACTTCCAGTTTACCAGTGAGACCAGAATTGAGAGTTTTGTGGAGATCATGGAGGCTGTGCCAGAGCTGGACATTGTGAGTGATTCAGGCAATCACTGCATGTGACTCCAAATTTGAATTCTGGGTACAGCACTCTCGAGGTATGAGGGCAAGCATTGTCCAGATATTTTAAAACATTTAGGACAAAAGCCTGCTAGCAGTGATTCTGGCATAGGGTCCTCATGGAAACTGTCAAAGTTCAGGGATGGAAGAGGCTGGCAAAGGATTGTCACCCCATCACCACAATAGCAACTCCCACTGGTTGGCCAAAGGTGCCAGATTAGTGGTGACCAATTCTGTGGGGGTGTAGCATGAACCTCCATGTGCTGCTGAACCTCCTCTGCAGTCTGGTGAAAAGTGGTTGGCAACTCCACATGCAGACAACACCCTCCCTTACCTGTGTGGGAGTTGTGCAAGCAGTGGAGAAAAGAAATACGAGAGAACTGGTTATGACTAAATTGGGAGAAGAAAGGATACATGGCTAAAAAAAACAACAACAACTGGATAGTGCACTGATGAAAATTTGAATGAACATTATTTTATTTATAAAAATAAGGCTCTTCCATGAAACTCTTGGTTTCTGCCAAAATGTCTGCTTCCGACAGACTTCTACTAAATTCTCATTCCCAAAAGATGCTGAACAAGCCAGATCCAACAGTAGGCTACATGTCTCATTTGTTATGGTTTTAGTTCAATTACACAATAAATCATTATGAATCCTCAGTTTATTTCTCTAAATATTCAATCCTGACCTCACCATACTGATCTCAGTCCATCTCCACTGATAACAGCACTCCTCTCATCTCTCTTCTCACATATGATCAGGTGGGTGGAGCTGTGGGTTCAAATGCATTCTACTTCACAC
Organism: Chanos chanos; assembly: GCF_902362185.1. Lineage (NCBI taxonomy): Eukaryota > Metazoa > Chordata > Actinopteri > Gonorynchiformes > Chanidae > Chanos > Chanos chanos. The sequence goes on from NC_044505.1 coordinate 16,675,219, forward strand.
TAGTGTATGAAGAGGGCGACATCAATGAAGGAGGCTGTCTCTCCAGGTTTTTTGGCAAAAGACACCAGCCTCTTCCTGGATACCCAGACTGCTCCCTTGTTGATGGCGTTGTCAACTTCTTCTTGGCCCGCACAGATTCAGTGCGAAGGGTGGGATTTGACCCTCTCCTGAAAAGAGTGGCTCATAGTGGTAAGTTTTAAAGACACATATAAAGACAGCATCATTTAGTCCCTAGTATGGGCATATTAATAATTAATCACTGATGATTACAGTTGTTGCGAGTTTTAACTGAGTGACACTTTCTCTGAGCAGTCTGAATGATACTATGTCCTTTGCAGTTGAAAAAAAAAGTTTGTTATAATTTCTTTGATGCCATTGGGAGGTTTTTCCTTTAATGTAATTGAAACTGTTAACATAGCTTAGAGACATTTTAAAAGAGAATTAATAGTATGTCACTAAAATATGTACCTGTAGTAAGATCCATAATGTACTTGATAATTATACATGGTTCTCATCCACATCTAACCTCCTTTTTATGTTATGCCTTTTCTTTCACTTTCTTCTTCATTAAGAATTCTTCATGGATGGCCTCGGAGATCTGTTGATTGCCTCATGTGGCAGTATCAAAGTGGGTCACCAACGTAAAGTTACCTATGGCAAATACAGTCAATACAGGACACAGAAGAAAAGCGATGGCATAAGGAAATTGGCCCTGCATTTTTTCAAGAATCATTTAAAATGCGCCAAATACTGAAAAACTGAATTTGTTGTTTTCTGTTTACAGTAATCATGTCTGCTTATAACCATGCCCACCCCTCGTGTCCATTTGGTACTGTCTTTCCATTGTTTCATCGATGCCTTGTATTCCTTGGCTTTATCAGGTGATTATTCAATCACTGCATTCACCTGTTTTTGTTAATCAAGTCCAGTTTCTGTTTAGTATAAATATCACTGCTCTTTCTTTGTTTCGTTTGTGAAGTCCTGAATTTAACTGAACAAATGTTACCTCGTTATTCGAAAACAATGTTTGCTCTATATGTTGTTAGGTTGGCTGTTGATGGTTTTCATGTAAACAAGGTTGGTGAAAGGGTTAACTAAAAGAAACATGCACAGCATAGAAAATTTACCCCACAGTAGTTTAAAGACGGATTCTCAAACTCTTTTTTTGGATTTCAGTAAAATAGAAAATTGCAGAAGGTGTGGTCACCTGCAAAACAAATGATCACTGTTACAATATAAAGGGGGGGGTGTGAATTATAACAGAAATGGAACCGTTTGCGTCAGGAGAGGATTCACTGTTGACAGTAAAATGGAAATGCTCATTCACTGTGAAACTGAAACAGACATGCTCAGACTCAGATATGCTTTATTGTTGAATGCGATGTAAACATGCAAATCTGAGGAGTACTCTACCTAAATTCAGCTGTACAATAATTCTACCAAACAATCATCACTCAGCATCGCAGGTTTACTAATCACCAGTCTGATAACCCTAATTCTGCACACTTGCCTTCACTTTAGATTTCCCTGATGCCTTTCACTATTTAAACCACTCCTCTGCATCAGTCAGTGCAAAATAAAGTAACAACAGTAATAAACTCTTTTATCTCATCAATTCCATTTAAGCAGTTCTTAACAGTGGACGACTTAGCATGGCTAATAAGTGCTGAAAGTAACTTTAAGCACAAGATGTCCCTTATATTTATATACTTAAAGTATATCTTTGTCTCCAAAGGGCATTCAAATCTTCATCTTATTCACGATAAGGTCATCAGTCTTGACAAAAAAAGGCTCCAGTTATTCTGAGGTCTGTGCCAATCCCAGAGGTGGCTCCTAACAAGAAAACATACCAGTTGTGGACATTTAAGCACAAACAAAAAGACCCAAAAGAAGAAATTTGTGAAATACACTTGCAATAATAAGACAAAACTGAACAGGAGAGCAGCTCTTTTGCCTCATCAGGTCCACTAAACCGTCTTAACTGTGGACGGCTTAGCATGGCTAATTCGTGCTGTTGATAACTCTGAATACAGGATGTCTAATAGGGTGTATAACCAGTATTTCATCGAGAGATCATGAGGTGGAAGCCATCTCATAACCTCTAACTTTTTGGCCGCTGTCATGCCTGCCAACCACAATTTTCATGTTCTCTCTATAATGGAAATCTTTGAGTCATCAAGTGAGAGGTGTACAGCAGGATCAATAAGGAATTTAGTGCTTGTTAATTTAGATATTGTATTAACTACATGGTTCCAGAAAGTGAATGTCTCAGGAGAACCCCATAAAGTGTGCATGAATGTGCCTACCTTACCACATGAGCAAGATGTACAATAGGGATGAGGAGCTAGTCCCATCAAATATCTTTTTTGGGGGATTAAATAAATGCGGGGCAGCACGGTGGTGTGGTGGGTAGCGCTGTCGCCTCACAGCAAGAACGTTCTGGGTTCCAACAGACATCCCCCCGGCCAGGTGGCCAGGGTACCTTCTGTGTGGAGTTCACATGTTCTCCCCATGTCTGCTTGGGTTTCCTCTGGGAGCTCTGTTTTCCTCCTACAGTCCAAAGACATGCAGTTTAGGCAAATTGGAGACACTAAATTGCCCCTAGATATGAATGTGTGTGTGTGAGTGTGTTTGTCTGTGTGTCTGCCCTGTGACGGACTGCCGACCTGTCCAAGGTGTTTCCCCGCCTTTCACCCTATGAGCGCTGGGATAGGCTCCAGCATAGGCTCCCCGTGACCCTACTTAGGATAAGCGGCTTAGATAATGAGTGAGTGAGTGAGTAAATAAGTTTGGTGGCATATGTTAAAATGAATAAAATGGTGATTAAGATTTCTTGATGAACATGCAATGTTGTCCCAAATAGTTTCCCAAGGGCTGATCGTAACCTGAAATAATGAAAGACAGAATGATTAGGGACACCGTAATGAGAGACTCGATCTTGGAAGCTTAATAAAGAATCTCCTCCATTTATATCGCTTAGCATATCTATGCCTCTATATGCCCATGGGCCTCATGTAAATCGTTTGTTCCCTGACATAAATAGCGGTTTAAAACCCCTGATCTTCCTGCTTCCCTATTTGATGTTGGTTACAATAAAATTGTAAATGACTGACACTCTCCCTCTGACTCTTCTTTGATGCCTTATAATCAGTTGGTCAAAAAGAATCTTATTACATGTTGTTGGCAGAGGGGTGAGAGCCACTGCCACTTTGACTTTGTTGGCCAAAGTGTCATTTGACCCCCAGGAATTAATGTTATGGTGATGATGATTTTTTTGTTGTTGTTGTGAACATGCTGTTATTGTAGTGTGATATTATGTGGTACAGTGTGGTTTAGTGTGGTGAAGTGTAGTATAATGTGGTACAGTGTGGCACTATGTGGTACAGATAGTAGACCCACTTCCAATCTACTACCCAAATACAGTACCACCTGCAGGGAAGCATAAATTACTGCTCTACAAAAGTAATTTGTGCTGACTTGGTGGGGGCAACTGTATAATCTAGCAACCACTTTTAAATAATGTGTAGTGAATCTATCGACTTTCAACTGGGAAAAACAGCAAACCCCCCCCCCCAAAAAACAGTGTATGAACAGTAGACAGTGTGTAACCAGGTACTGTGCAAAAGGTAGGGAGTCCAATATAATAACGTGCGCTTTGTAGAACTGTATCCAGCATGTAAACATTTACCCAGAGTGCAACATGTTATGTACTTGGATCAACTAGCCATAGTGTGCACGTGTTGAAACACTGGCAGCTATGGAAAGATCTCCTTGTACCTTTTACAAAGTGGCTGTGCATTGTCTTTAATTGTCCAATAAGAGGCTGTGCAAGTGGAGGGAACTGTGGGTCTGAGGGGGGGTGTCGAAGCAGGGTGTGAAGAATAGAGTTCAGAGAGGATGGGGGCAGCATGGTGTTCAGGAGCCGGACTGCTTGGGGGAAGAAACTATTGCACAGTCTGACAGACCTGCTTCTGATGCTGCAGAGCCTTCTCCCAGATGGGAGGGGGGTGAGCAGTCCATGGGAGGGGTGACAAGAGTCAGCTACAATGCTGGTGGCCTTGCGGATGGCTCGGGAGGTGAACATGTCCTGTAGGCAGGGGAGAGAGGTGCCGGTGATCTGTTCTGCGGCTCGCACAACTCTCTGGAGAGCTCTGCAGTCAGAGGTGTGACAGTTCCAATACAAGATAGAGATGCAGTTGGTCAGGGCGCTCTCAATGGTGCCCCTGTAGAAGGTTGTGAGGATGGGTGTGGGGAGATGCACCTTCAGCTATCAGAGAAAGTGCAGGCGCAGCTGGGCTCTCTTGGCCAGGTTGTCTGAAGCAAGTTTTAAAAATAATATTATCCATCACTTGTTCTGTGGATGTGACAGACAGGTTCAAATGACTTAAATCTATTAAGCTGTGTAGACTAAAACTGTCTTCATAAATTCTCCAGACTTAAAGGTTTTGAAATACAACATGTAATCTAATTTGGAGTTATGTAAACTAAAAGCGTTTGATTAATTTCAAATCACTTTTGTATTAATTAATATGAACTCCAGATTATTAAATCATTATAATTTTAAATCAGTATGACTCCCTTTTTCCAGTTATGAATGTTAGTAACTCATTAGTAAACGCTGATGTGTTTTACACTTTACAATAAAATCTGAGATTCAACAGAACAGACAGATGAAAAGTACAGCAATAACTTTATTCTGCCAAATAGTGAGCCCACATCGATGTGTGAAAACTTGTTTATAATTTCTTATTAATGGTTCATAAAGTCTTTACAACTTAATTAATAACCTAATTGTAAGCCATTTATGAATCTTTTATAAGGGTAGTCTTATTGTAAAGTGGTGCCCTGTTAAGTCATAACTGCCTGCTCCAATCATCCGTTTAACATTACAAGCCCCTGTTCTGGAATTTGCTGACCTGCAACCTCATTACATACGTCACACAGACAATACTACTGGCTTTAACACAGCATCATACCAAGGTCACACAGACAAATGTGCATTATAACATTGGTAAGAAGAGGTCTGTGTTTCTGTCAGGCTAATTCTCCTGCAGATAAATTGGAATTCTTAGTCCTTAAATGGACTGTAACTGAAAAGAAAATTCACAACTCCCTCATTGTTCTGACTGCCAGTAGCCCTCTTCACTACATATTAACATCTGCAAAACTTGATGCCATTAGCGACAGATGGCTTGTTCCTCTGTAAAGCTTCTCCTTCAACTTTTATTATCACTGTGTTGTTTTGTAATTTGCTCACTGGGCTGGCACCTACTGCACGCCTGGCTGGCCTAGAAGGGGTCTCCTCTCTCTGTGGTCCTTCTCAAGATTTCTCCTATTTTTCCCTAGCGTCTGGGTTTTTTGAGGAGTTTTTTCTTGCCTGCTATGAGGATCAAGTCAGGGGGTGTCACCCTGCTCTGTTTGTTGTAATCCTCTGGGCATGTAAAGCCCTTTGAGACTGTAAACAGTGATATTGGGCTCTAAATAAACTTAAAATTAAACTTAAACTTGCATTACAGAACAAGGAAGCAAAATCTGGATTCTGATTAGAAATGGATGAAAAGAGTTGGAAAGGGCTGACCCCAGCATCAGGGAAGTAATCCATCAGCTTGAGTCAGGTGATGGCCCTTCTCCAACAGTAAAGCATGAAATTCCTGAAACAAACTTCCCTTTAAGAGAATGGCATTACAGAATGTTCTCAACAAAAAGTGATAGAAAGATCAACAGACTGATAAGCAGCTGGTGGTACCAGAATGTTTGCATAGTGTTATTTTCCAAAGTCCATACAACAACATGGGGCATAACGGCATGGAACGCATCCTTAACCACATCAAGCTCTAGATTTTACTGGCTCTATATAGCCGTTGAGGTAAAGAATAGACCTGAAGGCCAGCAATGAGTGTATATGGAGATAAGTCTTTCCAGGAAAGAAAGAAACCCTTGTAGACCACTCTAGCCGGTTTGAATGAGTTTTCTCTCTCTTGAACTTGACAGAAGTAACACCAAGGTCATCATGATCATCACTGACAGTTTCACTCCTAGGTATGGATGTCTCGAATGCTTACAAAGTCCGTGAATCAAAAAGAGCAGAACAAAGCCATGTCGTTCATTCATTCATTCATTTTCCAAGCCGCTTATCCTAATTACTGTGAGTTGTTAAAGCCTCTCAAAGCTCATTGGAGCAACACCCTGGACAGGTCAGCAGTCCATCACAGGGCAGACACACAGACAAACACATTCGCAGTATCACCAATTCGCCTGACCTACATGTATTGGGAGGAAACCGGAGCTCTATAGAATCAATGGAAAACACATCGCTGATTGGTTTGGTAGACAAATATATTTGGTGGGTCATTTATTGAATCCTCAGGGTAATAATATAGCTCGTTTAATTTTGCTGTCACAACTAAAGAATTCTCTCTTGTAATAGCGTTGCTTCCTTAATGGTTGCTTGACTTTACATAAAGATGTTCCCATCTTCCCCTACTTTTTTAATGAATATGTGTTGTTTGGATTCCTAAATTATTATAGAATCCTTGAGAAACAAGTATGCATGATCAATTTAATAATTATTTTGACGAAACTTTATATACAGACGAATAAATTTGCTAAACTCTCTTTTTTTCTGTTTTCTTCAATGAAACATAACAGTACATGTAAAAAAAAATGTAACAAGAAAGCCATAAAAACTGAAAGTGGATGAATCACACTCAGGGTCTTTATATAACGATTGTTCCTGTTTGTAATGTACATTTATCTTACTCATTTATATCATATTTTTGTATTTATTTGTTTATCTTTAAAACCCTCTAGCAAACTGGTCCATATCTGTTACAATTCAAATCTCAAAAAATAAATTAAAAAAAGATGTAATTTGAGTTTAACATATGTTTTAAATAAAGTCATTCATGTCTATAATTCATTAAATATGTTTTGTAACAAGTTCATCTGTATGTAGTGGAGTATGTGAGTATGTGATTGCTGAGAGGGCAGATACTCAATGACTCCTCTTGCCACCGTGTATATTTTCCACAGCTCTGATGTATGCGGTACATTCCTATGCATTTACCTCACACACCCTTTACAGAAAAGCCTATTACGTTAAGAGCCGTTACAGAAATCTTCCAAGCATATTTGTCTGAGGGAAGGGTTTTTGTTGTGTAGCTGCTGATTCAGATATCTTTCCTAATCTGCAAATAAACATATTAGTACATGTAGTTTGGCCTTTTTTCCAGCAGAGAGAAGAAAGAGAGAGAAAGAGAGAGAAACAAAATATGTGCTGTATGATCTATAAATCCTACTATCTTGCCAAATATTCTAGCTTTTAATGCTTTATTTATGTGAATGCAACTTTCTCTGACATGTCTTTTACAGAGGTATTTAAAAAGTACAATGGTCAGAAAAAGTATGTGAACGCTTAGGAATTACGTAGTTTTCTACATTAATTGGTCACGAAATCTGATCTGATCTACATCTAAGTCACAAGAATAGACAAACACAATGTGCTTAACCTAATACAACACAATCATAATATTTCATGTCATTATAAAATACACCCATTAAACATTCACAGTGGTGGTGGAAAAAGCAAGTGAACCCTTAGGCCAATGACTCCAACAAAAGCTACTTGGAGTCAGGAGTTAGCAAACCTGGAGTCCAATCAGTAAAACAAGATTGGAGTGAGGTGTAGAGCCACTTTGACTTATAAATTAATGCTCAAACTTTTTGAGTTTGTTTTTTCCTGCTAAGAACTCCCCAGCGATCGACACTGCAATCAGCATCGAGGGATCTGTGGTGTTCCCCACCACAGCAGCCAAAAACCTTGGCGTAACCCTCGACAACCAGCTGACCTACTCCGGTCACATCGCGGCAGTCACTCGATCCTGCAGATTCTCCCTATACAACATCAGGAGAATCCGCCCATTCCTCACACAACAGGCGCCCCAGCTCCTGGTCCAAGCGCTTGTCATCTCCCGCCTGGACTACTGCAACGTGCTACTGGCTGGCTTGCCGGCCTACGCCATCAGGCCGCTCCAGCTTGTGCAGAACGCCGCTGCACGCCTGGTATTCAACCTCCCTAAGCACTCTCATGTCACTCCACTGCTTACTGCGCTTCACTGGCTTCCAGTAGCAGCCCGCATCCAGTTCAAGACACTGGTGCTGGCCTACCAGGCCACAAGAGACTCCGCCCCATCATACCTTCAGTCTCTTATAACTCCGTACACCCCAATTAGGACCCTCCGCTCTACGACCTCTGGACAACTGACGGTCCCCTCACTCCGGGAACCCGGCAGCCGCTCCTCCCGACCACGCCTCTTCTCCGCCATCGCCCTGAAATGGTGGAAAGACCTCCCCCATGCAGTCAAGACTGCGGAATCTCTTACCATCTTCCACAGGAAACTGAAAACCCACCTCTTTAGAACCCACCTGTCCCCCAATGCCTAACCTCTCTTTCCTAAAAAAAAAACAAAAAAACTTTGTCTTGTATCTGTGTTTGTCAAAGTATTCCAGGGGCGCAATGCGAAGGGGCAATTTGACGCTCAGTCTTATTGTGATCTCTGCTCACAAGGTATTAGAAATCCGACTGATGCACTGATTGTAAGTCGCTTTGGTAAAAAGCGTCTGCCAAATAACAAAATTGTAATTGTAAAATTGAGTTTGCTATTCAGAAGAAGCATCTGCTGATGTGAACCATGCCTCGCAAAAAAAGAGATCTCCACAGAACTATGATCAAGAATTGTTGATTTGCATAAAACTGGAAGGGGTTACGAAGTAATCTCAAAGACTTTAAGCATTCACCAGTCTACAGTTAGACAAACAGAGATCCAATCCAATAGAGATGCTGTTGAATGAACTCAAGAGAGCAGTTCACACCACACATCCTAAGAATATGGCTGAGCTGAAGGAAGAATGGTCCAACATTCCTCCTTAATGTTGTGCGGGTCTGATCAGCAGCTACTGGAAGTGCTTGTTTGAGGTCATTGCTGCCAAAGGAGGTTCGACCAGTTATTAAATCCAAGGGTTCACTTACTTTTTCCACCACCACTGTGAATGTTTAATGGATGCGTAAAAATACTAAATATTATAACTGTTTATGTGGTATTAGGTTAAGCACATTGTGTTTGTCTGTTTTTGTAACTTAGGTGTAGATCAGATCACAATTATTGTAGAAACCTATGTAATTCCAGTGGGTTCACATACTTTTTCTTGCCACTGTATTTTGATGCATATTATTTCTTCAGTTCTTTAAGATTCCAAGAGACTAGAACAATGTATTTTATACTTCCATCGTTAATCACAATCCCTGATGACAATATCCATGAACATGATCACTGTTTTCATTTCACTGTATCTTAATAACGCACCAAGATTTTTTTGTATGACATGATTTAACTCTCCCTGCAAAAATTCAACAGTGGTGAACAGGGACGCGCAGACGTTGATGGCAGAGGGGTGAGAGCCACTGCTTCTCTGACTGTACTGGCCAAGATGTCTCTTGTTTCCAATGAAAAACTATTATTATTTTTATTGTTGTTGTTGTTGTTGTTACTGTGTATTGTTGTACGTGATGTTGTTATATTTTTACATTGCTGTATGTACCATGAACATTGCTGAACAGTCTTACAATTTGTAATCTAGAGTTTTCTTTTCTAAAGAGCTGTGGGGAAAGAACACAGAGTCAGACTGGAAAACTATGGCCTATGCAATTCCTCTGATGCAACACAAACTACAATATCAATGAACTTTCCTTTGGGGTGAACTTCCCTTGCATCTCTTAGTTTGTGATATCAATGAAGTCCCATAAGGTATCATGGGGGTAATGAGTTGAAACACAAACACGTGCACACACACACACACACACATGCACATGCACACACACGTTTGAATTCAATCAGGGTCATATTTCTCTTTTCTGTCTCGGTTTTCCCACAGCTCTGATATATGGGGGACATTCCAACCTACTTATATCTCACGCCCTTTACAGTAAAGCCGTTACAGAAATCTTCAGAGCATCTATGTCTGAAGACATTTCTTCTGTTGTTGTGCAGCTGCCGATTTGAATCTGTTCCATAATCTTCAAATACAATCAAGGTTTTTAACCCCCATCTGGGAAAAGCTCAGCCCGTATACTGTCACAAACAAGGAAACAGGTGCATTTAGTTTGGCCTTTTCACAGCATGAGAGAGATACAATATATTCACTGTTTATATCATATGTTCTAATATCTACTGACCCGCCAAATATTTTAGGTTTTAATGAATTATTTATGTGAATGCAACTTCCTCTGATAAGTCCTTGATAGAGGTATTTAAAAGGTATTTTGATGTTGTGTATTTTTTTCTCAGTTCATTACAAACTAGAATATTTGGCAAGATAGTAGGATTTATAGATCATACAGCACATATTTTGTTTCTCTCTCTTTCTCTCTCTTTCTTCTCTCTGCTGGAAAAAAGGCCAAACTACATGTACTAATATGTTTATTTGCAGATTAGGAAAGATATCTGAATCAGCAGCTACACAACAAAAACCCTTCCCTCAGACAAATATGCTTGGAAGATTTCTGTAACGGCTCTTAACGTAATAGGCTTTTCTGTAAAGGGTGTGTGAGGTAAATGCATAGGAATGTACCGCATACATCAGAGCTGTGGAAAATATACACGGTGGCAAGAGGAGTCATTGAGTATCTGCCCTCTCAGCAATCACATACTCACATACTCCACTACATACAGATGAACTTGTTACAAAACATATTTAATGAATTATAGACATGAATGACTTTATTTAAAACATATGTTAAACTCAAATTACATCTTTTTTTAATTTATTTTTTGAGATTTGAATTGTAACAGATATGGACCAGTTTGCTAGAGGGTTTTAAAGATAAACAAATAAATACAAAAATATGATATAAATGAGTAAGATAAATGTACATTACAAACAGGAACAATCGTTATATAAAGACCCTGAGTGTGATTCATCCACTTTCAGTTTTTATGGCTTTCTTGTTACATTTTTTTTTACATGTACTGTTATGTTTCATTGAAGAAAACAGAAAAAAAGAGAGTTTAGCAAATTTATTCGTCTGTATATAAAGTTTCGTCAAAATAATTATTAAATTGATCATGCATACTTGTTTCTCAAGGATTCTATAATAATTTAGGAATCCAAACAACACATATTCATTAAAAAAGTAGGGGAAGATGGGAACATCTTTATGTAAAGTCAAGCAACCATTAAGGAAGCAACGCTATTACAAGAGAGAATTCTTTAGTTGTGACAGCAAAATTAAACGAGCTATATTATTACCCTGAGGATTCAATAAATGACCCACCAAATATATTTGTCTACCAAACCAATCAGCGATGTGTTTTCCATTGATTCTATAGAGCTCCGGTTTCCTCCCAATACATGTAGGTCAGGCGAATTGGTGATACTGCGAATGTGTTTGTCTGTGTGTCTGCCCTGTGATGGACTGCTGACCTGTCCAGGGTGTTGCTCCAATGAGCTTTGAGAGGCTTTAACAACTCACAGTAATTAGGATAAGCGGCTTGGAAAATGAATGAATGAATGAACGACATGGCTTTGTTCTGCTCTTTTTGATTCACGGACTTTGTAAGCATTCGAGACATCCATACCTAGGAGTGAAACTGTCAGTGATGATCATGATGACCTTGGTGTTACTTCTGTCAAGTTCAAGAGAGAGAAAACTCATTCAAACCGGCTAGAGTGGTCTACAAGGGTTTCTTTCTTTCCTGGAAAGACTTATCTCCATATACACTCATTGCTGGCCTTCAGGTCTATTCTTTACCTCAACGGCTATATAGAGCCAGTAAAATCTAGAGCTTGATGTGGTTAAGGATGCGTTCCATGCCGTTATGCCCCATGTTGTTGTATGGACTTTGGAAAATAACACTATGCAAACATTCTGGTACCACCAGCTGCTTATCAGTCTGTTGATCTTTCTATCACTTTTTGTTGAGAACATTCTGTAATGCCATTCTCTTAAAGGGAAGTTTGTTTCAGGAATTTCATGCTTTACTGTTGGAGAAGGGCCATCACCTGACTCAAGCTGATGGATTACTTCCCTGATGCTGGGGTCAGCCCTTTCCAACTCTTTTCATCCATTTCTAATCAGAATCCAGATTTTGCTTCCTTGTTCTGTAATGCAAGTTGAAGGAGAAGCTTGACAGAGGAACAAGCCATCTGTCACTAATGGCGTCAAGTTTTGCAGATGTTAATATGTAGTGAAGAGGGCTACAGGCAGCCAGAGCAATGAAGGAGTTATCATAAAGGTCATGGATTTTTTTTTCAGTTTCAGTCCATTTAAGGACTAAGAATTTCAGTTTATCTGCAGGAGAATTAGCCTGACAGAAACACAGACCTCTTCTTACCAATGTTATAATGCACATTTGTCTGTGTGACCTTGGTATGATGCTGTGTTAAAGCCAGTAGTATTGTCTGTGTGACGTATGTAATGAGGTTGCAGGTCAGCAAATTCCAGAACAGGGGCTTGTAATGTTAAACGGATGATTGGAGCAGGCAGGTATGACATAACAGTTTAATAGAGAACTTCAAAATCAAACCTGATTCATAGATACCTGACTCCTCTGGTTTTCACTCTATCAACATGTTCTACTGGAACTCTACCAGTTGTCCTGATATCTGGGCTGCATTATTTGATTAAGTCTTATTGAAGTGCTGTGTTAACTAGTATTTCAACATATCTCATCACATACAGGGCTGTGGAAACCTTGACGATAATGGTGTCAAATGGTTTATCTCCATCTTCCTAGATCCTTCTCCCTGAGGAGGGTATCTATGGGTCAAGTCATTCAAAGGTTTTATGATGTGGGATTAGTCATTCACAAATTTACAATAATAACTAGGAAATCCTAGGAAGAATCTCAGCTCTTGAAGTGTTCCAGGATTTGGTCAGTTCTTTAAACGAGTGTATCGTTTCCAGTTCAATTTTCAACTCTTCTGAGATATGATGTCTTGAAACTATTGGTTTTCTGGAAAAAAAATTGTACTTCTCTGGGGACAGTTTTAACTGACTTTTTTTTCCGAGATAGTGTACAACCTATAAATTTCCTCTGTTGTTTTTTTAAATGTTTTAAATATTTTATATTTATTTATTTTTCAATATATTCTAGTGATATTTCAGAATCCCAAGGGACTGTCAGAAAACCAAAACTACAGAAGGACACAAGTGCACAACACAGGATTTTATTAACACAAAAGGCGGAGGAAAACAAGGAACTGGAAAGTACGACAAGGTCTCTGTCTCAAAGTTCATACAAACGGGGTTTGTCTCAAGTTAGTTCAAACTGGACTCGTCTCACAAGTTGGTTCAAACTGGGTTTGTCTCACAGTGGTAACAGGCAAAGGTCTGTGGTGCTCAACCAAGAGTAGACTTCGCAAAGAATGTGCACAACTAAGGGGTTTAAATAAGGAGGAAACTTAATGAAATTATAGAGCAAACAGGTGAAGGTGGTGAGTGGTGATCAGACCGGTGATCAGTAGACCGGCGACGCTGAACACTGAGTGGATGAAGCAGACAAGGGGGGAGGCGAGGTCGTTACAGGGACACATAAAAGTATTCTTGGCTTTGATGCTTTTCTTCATCTCAACCTGGTAATATCTAGATTTCCGATCAAGAACGAAAAAACATTTGGTTCTCTTTAAAGCTGAGGAAGCTTCTTCCAGATTATATAACATATACACCTCTTTCACTACATGAAGATTTAACTCTTGGTAGGCATTGCATTGTTAAAATTTGTCCCAATTCTTTTGCACAGTCAAGTCTGGTGAAGAAATGAGCAATTCTGCCTCTCATACTACACCAATTTAGTTTTGAGTTAGGAAATGATTAATTTCCTATTTATTCTGCTAATGTCAACATATATCTTGAGTAAGTAAAATAGAAATATTCCCAGAACATACTTGAGAGAGACAGAGTGAGAGAGAGAGAGAGAGAGAGAGAGAGAGAGAGAGAGAGAGAGAGAGAAAGAGAGAGATGGCCTGACTGACAGCTGGGGACATGAATGAGCACTTCATTGGACCGTATCAGAGTACAGTGCACGACTCAAAAACATGTCCCTTTAGATCCTTTGCATTATCTAACATAAAAGGTCACATTTACAAAGACCCAAATACTTGCTTGGACATTGAGACAGGTCAATAAGGGATAGGTTTATCCCCATGGGATCCCTTACCCATTACCCAACTGGGGTGGTGTAGTCCAGGTTGGCCATGTGACTCTTTAGTACTGGCCCCTTGTGATCATAAATGCTACTGAAAGAAAATAAATGTCAGAGATGATGTGTTGCCTGCCATGTAATAAATGAAAAATAAATAAATAAATAAATAAATAAATAATATAAAAATGTGAAATACATCACATCTAATCCAGAAAAGAAAAGAATGCACTGCGAATATATAATAATTAAGAAATTAAAACACTCACGAAGGATGTTCAAACTCCAATCATCTAAATTAACAAAAGATAGGTCATGGGGGGTCATTTACTATGTCTGTTTTTGTGTTTTTAAGGTTTTGGATTGTAATAAAGTCACCCGTTGAATTGCAGCCAAGAAACTTGGCATCATGTGATTTCTCAAACATAAAGCTTATCTTTGTTATCTATCTGTCAAATACCAGCATATCTCGTTTAAATCAGCTGGCAGAATGCCAGATTCTTTAGAAACTGGAAGTATGTGATGTGTCTTGGATGGAATCATGGTTGCATTAAGGTCATGTCCTCCAACAATTCCTGAATCTACTTGTTGTGTGAAAAATAAATATAAAATAATAATTGCATGAACTTTTCACTGATAGTTAAAGCTATTCGACTGTTGATTCAGGTTGATTAAGCAAGGGGCATGGTTGATGCCCCTAAACCATGGTAAACATGATGACGCTAATCTAGTCTAGTGTATGGGGGGATTTAGCTGAATGAATCACTGAGTGAAGCACTGTCTGTATTTGCATGTTTGTTGTTTAGTGCTCATTTAATGTTGCAGTGAGTAATGAACGTGTCTGCGTAAATCTGTTGGGTTAAGTTGCCATTTACTTTTGAAAACGTAGTGAAGTAAAAATGAAAGTTGATATTAACATTACAGAAACATTTATACTCAAGTGATAAAGTAAAATCAAGCGCTAAAAAGTGGAAAAATACTCCTAAAACATACTTAAGGGGGAGAGAGAGAGAGAGAGAGAGAGAGAGAGAGAGAGAGAGAGAGAGCCTGACTGACAGTTGGGGACATGAATGAACATTTCATTGAACTGTATCAAGGCTTGCCGAAAACATTGCTTTTGACATTCTTGTAACGGCCATTAACGTGGCAGTTACTTGGGAAGCAGGAAACATTTACTGTTGACAAGACTTGGGCAGGAGAAGTCAGGGATGATAAGGGATCTGGCATGAAACCATTTGCTACTCTGCACAAGTCAGACTTTTGTAAATGGCGCGTGCTATTAAAGTCTGAAAATGTGCCACAAACATCAGAGCTGTGGAAAATATGAACATTGTAAATAGTCATCACTGAGTATCCTATTTGTCATTTGTCACTGAGGACCCTCTCAGCAAATGCATACTCAGACACACTATTACATACAGATGTTAGAGGTGTTCTTGTTTGGCAATCCCCAATTGTTCACTTTGGAGGTCACTTGGATCAAGCTAAAGGTCACTGAGAGTTTGTCTTACTGTGATTGGTCAATAGGAGGGAAATGAATTAATCAGGTCAAGTCCAGGGAGCAAAGAGACAGATGCGAGGAGAGATACGGAGGTAGATGCTAAAAAGTTTGGAGAGTGAGTCACTCATCGAAACTTTATTTATTTAGTCAGTGTTCACTCATTCTGGCCAATTTGTTTAGTCTTGGTAAATTAGGCATTTAGGTACAGTATTTTCACCCCTGGTGTTTCTGAACACAAATTTGAACACTCATTTGGTTAGGGGTTGTATACCTATACTGTATTTTATTTCACTATTTTATTTCGCTATTCCAATTCCAATGTCCAGTGCTGTGTTGCATCCAAAACAGAGATCACTCTGTCAGCAAATAATCTAAACAAAACTAATCTTTATTTGTTTAAATAAAGAATAGATAGATAGATAGATAGATAGATAGATAGATAGATAGATAGATAGATTATTTTGCATTTCATTACAGTGTCTGCTTGTATTCATTTACAGGCCTAAAAAGACTGGATTTTACTAAACCATAAGTTCAGGGTAACACTTTAACTCCTGGTAATCTTGAGAACCAAACCGTCCCATCTTTCTAACTTCGTTCTATATGAGGTGTACATAATACAGACTAGGGGTGGGGCACAACGCTCACTTAAGTGAGAGTGAGAGAAAGAGGGAGAGAGAAAGAGAGAGAGCAAGCAATAGCCTGACTGACAGCTGGGGACATGAATGAGCACTTCTTTGGACTGTATCAGAGTTCAGTGCATGACTCAAGAAATGTCCCTCTAGATTCTTTGCTTTATCTAAGAAAAGCTAATATTGACAGAGACTTCAGTAATTACTTTGACATTAGATTGGTCTTCTTCTTTGCTTATGAGGGTAGTGAATCCAATGTGTCCAAACAAAGACCAAACCAGCACAGACACTAGCTGGACAACAATTAAATAAAGAATGTTGAATTAATGAATTGAGGGACAAGTCTCAAGATGGTGTTAGAGCTTCTGGACTGCTGAGGGCACCTTTTTTTGGAATGGACTCTTTGTCAATAGTTAGTCTATATGATGTGATGAGGGCACCTCACTTCAGGAATTCAGTTAAATGACATTTAACAGCAAGAAGGAGAAGTATAACAAGAAGAGGAAGTAAAGGTATATGGATGACCGTTGAAATGTAAAATATGTAGATTGCGGAACAGATCAAATTCAGCAGTGGTACCACAAAAACATTGCTTTTTGACATTCTTGCAAAGGCCATTAAAACCTAAACCTTTGTTAAACCTAACAGATTAAGGATCAACAGTAAAACACAAGAAATAATTTATGAAACTGCAAACACCTCCACAAATCTGAATAGAATGTACGTATACGAAAGCATATGAAAAATATTTAACGAATTGTAAGCATTGATCACTGTATTTAAAGTATGTTACAAAGTGCTGCATTAAACCTTCACAATAGCAAAACGTAGATTTTTAACTTTCGTGGTAAACAATAGCTCATAAAATTGCTCCATTTATCAGCATGTGTGCTAATGAGACCATCCATATTGAGTGAATAAGTAGTGCAGTGATGGAATCAATGCACTTAATGATGAACTGAGTCTGAATACTGGTGAACTGCTGACTAGATACCCAACCCTGAATTTCTGGTATATATTGGTTATATTTTTTACTCGTTCTCTCTCTCTCTCTCTTTTTCAACTTGATACACACTGCACTTCATATTCTGCTATTTATGTCACGAAGCTTCGACTCTCTCCATATTAAATGTGTGATCATTTTTGATGTATGCAATAAAATGCATGATCTGTTTTACAAACTGTAAAATTTGTTCTTGACCTGTGTCACATGTCTTAATTAATTTCCTCTTGCCAAAAGCAAGAACCCGTTTGAAGAACCTGTGACTAGGGAAAAACTGAAGTTAAGGTGTAGTAATTGCACTCTACGTTTGTCAGTCTTTAACTAAGACGTGCACCGTTTGTAATTTTAATTAGTGTATTCAGCTGCTTTGGATTAGCAACTGTCCTTTTCCTGTTAACCCTTTCATGCACAAATTTTTCTTCCTAAATCAGGATTTTTCTCCCTATTGTTTCACTGTTCTTTAAGGATGATACAACAAGTGTTAAAACCTTTTTTACCTGACTCCATTCACTCATTCATTTATTCTTTCTTTCTTTCTTTCTTTCTTTCTTTCTTTCTTTCTACTGGTTACAATTTTCTCCACCATGCCTGTTTAAAATATCAAGTATACTAATATTAGGTTCTATGTTGAGAGGAGTCTCAAAGTCAAAATTCACGCCTTAACTGTAGAGAAAATGGAGAATATTCTACAGTTCATGAACAAACACAATGCATTTTGCAAGTACTAAATATGACTGTCCTCCAAAAAAATGAAAACAAAAACATAAATAAATAAGGCAAATACAGCTCCTTTGGCAAATTCAAACCATTTGTCAGTTTTTCTTATAAACTGAAACAGACCATGGTTTGAATTATGGGGGGATGGGGGGGGGGGGGTCTGACCCCTCTAATTAAGACTTGGAGTCCCCCAAAAAAGGCAAAAAAACAACAGTTCGGGGGGGGGGGGGGTGTCAAAACATTTATATATCCTATGCTATATAGCCCTGAAGAAAAAGTTGACCCCCCGGTTGTCATTGTATAACTTGCACTCTGAAGCAGACATAAAAGTTTGCTGAGCAAATGCAGTCCTCAGCAGTAGGCAGTGCCATAACCTATTTATTACCAAAGAATATGGAGCCATCTTTTTTCTAATGCATGAGATTACTCATGTGAAGGTACATATAGCTATTATGATTTTGTTGCTGAGTGCTATTTTCCATTGGTTAAGGGTTCTGATGCTTCTCCTGTGATGTGTTTCTGATGTGGTTGATGGATCTTTGAATTTTTTTGATCATTGTATACTAGCTAACTATGGTAATCATTGCTATAACCAGCTGTAATACTGGTGGTGTCATGAATGGACATTGAGGCCAGATGCATGTGCTGAGCAACAGGGTTTATGTGTAACAGAACTCAGGTCAAACAGGTCAGAGGGCAGAACACCAGCAAACAGAGTACAGGAGGTTATGCTAAATCACTGTCAATGAACAGGCAATGCGGCAAAGTTCCAATACATAAAAGATTGCAGGACTTTCAGAGACAAGGCAAAAGCTCATACATGGGAGCATTGGCAAGGAGATAATTGCAACAACTCAGGGTAGCAAGAGATCCAGTGATTAGTACACTAGGGAGTCTGAGTGTTGATAAGATGAATCTGATAGGGAGTGTGTTGGGGGTGTGACAAGTGCAGCATTCCCATACACAATGACTTATCAGTTGATCTGGTGAGAGTACAGTCCGTTTGGAAAACATAATGATAAAGTTCAAGGCTGTTTGTTTTAGGTGCTGACTGATGGCCTCATGCCTGGTGTTACGTGTACTGTGTGTTTTATTTGTGTGCCTTGTTTCGTTTGCGTCTCTCTCTCTCTCTCTCTCTCTCTCTCTCTCTCTCTCTCTCTCTCTCTCTCTCTCTCTCTCTCTCTCCTGACGCAGGTACCCAGCTGTGGCGGGATGGAAATACCATCTAGCCCGGTGTTGTGCCCCGCCCCTCCCTCTCCCGTTCTACCAACCAGGGAGGGAGTTCCCCTCTTGTTGTAGCCAACCGCCAACATTTAAAAAGGATAGATGCGCTGTGTGCTAGATTTCGGTCTGGTGGCTTGCGTTTTGCCTTTCGTGTGTTTTTTGCTAATTACAAACTTTCCATTCTGTGTTCGACCCTGAATTTCCGTTTATTAACTTTGTTTGTGAATTGCGCTCTGGCTTTGGTGTTTTGGTTTTTGCGGGGAGAAGGACAGGTAAGGAAGGGGATCCCCGCGGTAGTGTTAACGCTGTATAGGGATGGGTTAGAGGCGGGTGCCACTCTTGTATTTCTGTTACTGGTTAGTTAGTGTAGTCAGGTTTCCTTTGGTTCTGCCACTTTTTTGTTTTGTAGTTCAGTGTCTTTTTCGGTGTAGACATTTAAGGTGTTTTTTGTTTTACTAGTTTCATTTCTTTGGCACCGTCTGGTGTCCTCTCCCACATTCGTGTGCTTTTGTGTGTGTTTGTAAATATTTTGTAAATATCACTTTGTAAATATTCCAAATATATCGTGCACTTTCTTTTACACTAATTCCCCGTGTCCGTGTTTCCCTCTCCCATCACACCGTCCCAAAACCAACACAGATGGTGGGTTCCTTTATGCTACGTCCCCCCTACATACCCCTAGGCACCACACTCCACCGGGGACGTAACACCTGGAGAAGACTTGTTCTCATTTATCTGAAAACATCACTTTAGCAGTATATTACTCGAAGGTAGCAATTCACACAGGGTATCCATAATTTTAAAAGCTTCTGTTAAAGACTCTGACAGTTTTTTTTTTTTTTTAAATATTATATGACATTATACCGATCTATAGAACAAGTTCCTGTCAATTTGAAAACTTGAAAAATATTTTTTAAGCCAATGTGAAAATAAAAAAGGACAATTTATTACCATTAAAAAGTGCAAATTAAATTCATTCATGCAATGTTTTGGTCAACATAATGGGCACCAAACACGTACGCACGCACACACACACACACACACACACACACACACACACATACACTGATGTGGCCATTCTAAATAAAGTGTTCTTGATCACCACTAATACAGCATTCAAAAATGAAATCGATCATGACGAATATCTTTATTAGTTTAACACTGTGTGAAGGTACAGCAATGGCAAAAGAGACAAGAACATCTTAAAAACATTATTATAAAAATGCACAGGTTTCTGTCATTTATGTCTGTCCAATTAGTGACTTAATACTAGAAACAGATATGATTTTATTTGATTTACAAAGAACCCACAAATCCATTAACACACCAAGAAAAATATTATCTATTCTTTGGACTGTTTCAGCGTCCAAAGGGAAGAATGTCATGCCTATTTGCAAATACAGATAGATTCAACCACAAGTAAGAACGAGTTTTTCCCCCTTGAGAGCAACTTTACATCTTTATTCACATACACACACAACCCAACCACAAGCCACAAACCACACACACGCACACACACACACACACACACACACACACACACACACACATCATTTTTGCTCTTTGTTTTAAATGTACACTGTGTGCAAACAACAAAAATAAATTATTCCCTGAAAATGATTTCATCTTGTGTAACTTCCACAAAGACTGTAAAAAACTGGTCAATATTTCTGTGTGTGTGTGTGTGTGTGTGTGTGTGTGTGTGTGTGTGTGAATGTGTCTGCAGATAAAGGATTCTATATAAACGCATCTCATTCATATTAAACACCCCATTAGTGTAAACAGAATTTAAAAGACCCTGTCAAATACAGCTTGTTTCAAGGAATTTCCTTTTATCTTTGCATCTCATCTTTTTTCAACCAGCGTAATGGAATCACTTCCATTCATCACCAGCCTCTGAAAATCTGAATTTTCTTTTTTGTTAAGAGCTGTTCTGCAATCTCATTCTCGAAATTTCGCCCATGTTCCTGTGCGCCAGCGTTATTTCGAACTTTCTCAAAATAATGATGCCAGTTTCCATTTTTATCGGCTCCAAACCCAAACACGTTCACCTAAGACAAAGAGAGAAAAGCAATCAGATTGTGTGGTTACAAAATCACCTTGACAAGACACATGTCACAAAATTGCAATGAATATTCATGTGGGCCTGCTGTGTGTGAAAGAAATGAAATACACGTCGGTATTCTTTAACGATATTAAAACCGTCGTGTTAATTGTTGTCTCGGTGGTGGCATAAATTATAACATTTACAAACACTTCAAAACAATTTTGGTTGGGTGGATGGGTGAATGGATTGCTTAATTAACTAATTATTTGACTGTAAAATGGTTTTACCTCGTCACAGACGTGCAGAGCCAACACCAGAATGAGGAAGCCAGTTGATGGATATCGACCATGTTTCTGCAGCCAGAACTCATAAACATATTTCATAAAAGCAGGATGGAGCACCATCACCTTAAACATTTTTTAAATAAGTGGTATATTAGATAATAGTGATTAAGATTCAGTTTTAATTAAAGGTAAAAAGAAATAAAATGGTTAGTTTCTACTTCAGAAAACATTCTGAGCATGAAATGAACATGACGATTTCCACAGGACAAATAAAAAATGAGGCCACTAATATTGTACATACTGTCTCAAACTGTGGGTTAGTTCAAACCGTCTTGTCTCTTTGATTTGATATTATATAAATACAGTTCCTGATTTCTGCAGACTTACCTTGTTCTTATTAGCCTGTATTGTGGTTCTAACATTTTTGTATGTCCTGAGAATCAAAATAAAAAATGAATAAAGACATTAACACACTGCACTGAAATGTGTTGCAGTAGACTGAATTTCATTTAAGCAATGACATGATTGAAGAGTTTCAATTTTTTCAATTCTTTTTTTTTTCAGTGCAATAAATTATGAAACAATTGTGAGAGGCAAGTTTTAAAACAGAATCACACAGGTCTAAATCTCAAATATGTATCCTGTGACGGCCTCCGTTCTGTACTTGTGTTGTGTGCAGGTTGGATGTCAGAGTGGGACCAGGCCATCCTGGTTGATATTGGGCACCTGGGTGTTCTAAAAGCATAAAGGGAACTGACACCCCCCCCCCTTCCTTCTAACCCTTTTCTGTTTCTTTTTTCCTCAGGCCTCCACCATTTGTTTCCTGAGGATTTTGGTTGCTGCATTACAACACTCCCACACTTCTCTAACACACATCCATACCTTGCCTACACTACTGATACTGCTGACTACCAGTCTAATTGTTAAATTAAGGGTGTTTTTTCTTTTATAATAAATTTGCTTTGTCCCTAATGTGATCTGTGCATGGTCTGCCCTCCTTTTTGTCACCTCTTTTGAGCTGAGTCGTGACAATCCATAGGAAAAATACATACAAATAGAACAATCGTCTACTCATCTTGATAACATTTGGTAATATTAAGTCTGTACTCACCGTTTGATGTCTTTAGTGGTAAAGGCACTGATGAGCCACTGAAGATCTAAAGTCTTAAAGGCAGCCAGCACTACATAAGTGGAGTTATCCACATCCACTGCACTCTCAGGATAGATGACACGATGAGTAGTTTTGGTCCCCACGTCTGTCTCAAAGCCCTTAATTGGCCCCTTATTCATTCTTAAAACAACAACAAAAAAAAACAAAAACCTGACCGTATCGTTTTGGAGCTTAGATTGTGGCTTACTGCGACCATATTGCTCAGCGCAGGCATCTAGTTTCCTTCAGTTTAAATTGACACCTGTAGAATTCTGAAATGGTCTCTTTCATGGTTAAGGGGCTTAAATTAAGATGTTTTTCTCTTTTTAAGAATATCCCCAGCCTTAAGCCAGGACCTCATACCTGAAGACAAAATCATGAATGTCTATGAGCTTTCCATAGTGAGATCCCAGGAGATTTCCTGAATTCCCCACAACAGCACAGGTCCTGCAGCGATCAGGCTCTGTGTCCATGACTTGTGGATTGTCTGGAAAGATTTTGAATAGTTTCTCAATCACCGCTGTGTAGTTGGCTCTGTGTGATGCAAACTGTAGGCTCTGGCCACAGAAGACAGAAGGAGGTAGTGATAAGGATGATTAAATTCTAGCTACTGAACTAGCTGCACTTTAAGAGCAATTTCGTTGACTGCAAATTCCTAGATCAAGATTTATTTTGAGAAATACTATATGTTTGACTTGGCAATGTGATGAACGATTACATAATAATATGGATATTTACTTAGTGTTGTGAATATTGCCCATAAAACATGCATTTTAACCCTCATGAAGTTGACGTCATTGCCAACAGTGATAAGCGGCGTACTTTTACTATGCAGGAATAGTTCTACCCTTAAACACAGTTGTGAGAGGCAGTAATAACTAGATGAAAGTACAGACTTGGGACTTTCCTGCGGTTCTTATTTACTTTATGGGACCAACCAGAGGCAGAGCTATTATACTGTGAATTTTATTTAAAATTATTGCCGGAAATAAAATCTTCATTCAACTCCCATTAAATTTTTCATTGTATCCCTTTTTTTGTTCTAGAGATATGCAGAGAAAAAAATACCTGTGTTTCCCATAAAGACTTTTTCAATTCTAAAGGTGACTTTTTTTCATTTTTTCTCTTAAAAAGAAAAAAATTGACACATGCCAGGGGAAATCCATTCTTTATGTTCTAAATAAAGGTAAAACTAAATCTATGGCAAAACGGCATAGACAAAAAGACGTCAGACTCCAAAGGGTTAAAACTGAATTTTAAATGATAGTTTACAATGATGTAATCATGACATTTATAATGCAGGCAGCAGGTTACTGAAATGTGATTAGCCTACCTGCCACCAACTATAAACCTCTTTGCTGAGTGCACTGTTGTTCCTGGTCAGCACTGGTTCAATGAAGGGCTTGTATCGCTCAGTGAACCAGGGATCATCATCCTCATTACTGATGCAGAAACTGCACGCACATTGTTTATTTCTTTGCAAAGACTCAAAATAAATGAAGTTGTTGTTCCCATATGTGTACAAGAGTGTGGCAAAGGCAACTGCAAGTGACATAAAAATGACTCTACGCATACGGATCATAGTCTTGTTGTTGGATGGACACTGTATCACCAGAACTGGTTTAATATCAGATGGATATCTTTGTGATGTCTCTGTTGAAGAGGAAAAAACACATGAATATTGTGGCACTCTGACGTTTTAGCCTGCACGAATAAGTTAAAGAATGAGACAACTCTGGAAAAACCTGTTCTACTCTTCATAGGAAAATAGAGCGTGTTATGTTGATGAGGGTTATGTTGATGTTTTCAACCACCCCTTTTACCTCTAAAGTAAATTTGGCATTGATTCCAATGGACATGGTGTGGCAAAGTGTAAGCACTGAATTTAAGTCAGTGTAAAGTTCTCTCTTTCTCTCTTTCACACAGTATAAAGTTAGATATTGTGCTAATAGCTTACTGTTGAAACATTCTTTGAAGTTGCCTAGCTGGATTAAATTGGTTGTCAGAATAGATTTTACCTTTCATCTAAATGTAGCTTTGGAACTTCAGAAATATTATGTTGTAAGCAAATATTCAGCCCATTCAACTTCAGTTCAGCTGGAATAGACGTGTTGATTTTCTTTGCTCAGCATCACAAGTGTAAAGACAACAGATTTACTGTTGTGATTTCCAAGGGTAACATTTGCATATGTAATGCATATTGAAGTTATTTTACATCCATTGGCATATACAGTGTTATTATTGCCCAAGACAAGATGCTGTTTCAGGAATTTTCATTACGCTCAGCACTGGGGTGAAATTACTTAATACAGACAAACTATGCAATGAACTAATACTGCATGTCTTTTGATTTTTTAAAATATTTTTGTACTTTCTATAATATTGTTTGGTTAATTTAGTGTGACTGCCCCCCCACCCTAAACACACAAAACAAGATAAACGTGTTGCAATAAAATATTACCTAAGATTAATTGTTATGTACATTTCTTGTCTGCAAAAGAGAATGTAATAAATACACACATGGTTTAAATTAATATCTGATTTCATGACTTACCACTCAGTCTCAGATATCTGTTAATGATGATGTATATTTAAACTCAAACACAGTTTACTTCTCGAAAGCTACCAGTGCAGTGGATGAAAAGTGACAGGTGCATGAGGCTTTCTGTTAATAGAAAAAAAATATTAGTATTCATGAGAATGACCAAAGATAAATACCAATAGGGCAGTGTGGGCCAAGTGTGGGTGTCACGAAAAGTGTGGGTTGGGCCATAGAAGGATTTTAGTCACTATGTCTGCAGTCATGCAAATTTAAACAATGGTTGATTAACCAGTTTAAGTGCACATATACTCACTGGATTAGGGTCTTTCCCAACCCACTCTTTGCTAATTAACATTAATCTGGCCCTTTTGAACATTTCCTGCATTGCTGAACATATAAAAATCTGAACAAACCTGTCTTAACTGTGTGCATAAAACTCAACTTTTATTTCCTTCAGTGCAGGCCTAACCAAAGCGTTCAGTGTTACAAGGCTTTAAAATAAATCAGTTTTATTTTGTTTGCATAACTTTGTAAACCGCATAATTTCAAGATGAAAAGGGTCATGGATTTTACATTCAATTTATATATTTATTTATTTATGTTTTACTTTTTGTTAGACTGTTCTGATTTCATCTTGCTAGTTTTTATAATTAACCTTACCTGACATCTTGAGGATGTCAGATAATCCATTGGATAAATGGAATTTGATTATGCAGTAATATTCTATAATTGTAGTGAATCCATGAGTAGGTTATATTTGATCTTAGACTACGTCCCCAATAAGCTGGGTACATCTGAAAACGCTTGATTATTTCTCCGTTTAGCCCCTCTGTCCACACTAAAATGGTATTTTCCACCACCGAAAACGATACTTTTCGAAACCGCTCGCTGAGGTGCATAAATGCCGGGTTCACATTGCAATGTGGACAGGAAAGACGGAGAGTTTCAGAAACGATGACATATGTCGATGATGTGAAGTCAATGCGGCTCTGTAAGCCCTTCAGCGTTTTGGTTTAGATGCAGCACATTTGGAAAACTGAACAAAAACGATAGTGTGGACAGAGAGTGTTTTTACATAAAATCTGCTTTTTCAGATTTACCCGGCTCAGTGTGGACATAGACTAAGATTTATTCTGTAGCTGCCAGTGATTACCTGTGTAAGGGTGAGTGCTTGCAACAGACTGTGTAGTTCAGTGGCGACCTGTGCCTATCAGAAAAGGCCTTCTGTACCTCTACCCAAAAAAAAACAATGAAAAATACAAGAAAAAATACAAAATACTGACCATTTTTCTGCTTTAGGCAAAATATAATTTTACTGCTCCATCTTTGAAAATTGCATTGTTCTAGTCACATCCACACACCCACGCAAATGCACTCACACACACACACACACAACTATAGGACGTCACAGCTACAAATCCAGATATGATCAGTTGGTCAGATTGTCAATCTAAATGGACTTTCTGCACTTCCCTCCATCAGTGGTTACAGAGGTACTAATATTTAGACAGAGGATACTGCTACATAATTGTGCTGAGATGTTTTTATATATATTTTTATATGCTCAAAAGAGTTTTCAATAGCAGGACTACACTGACTTTTCAGAAATGAAAATACATTGTTTATTCAATGATGGAAAAAATGGTCTGGTCCATTTGCTTTGTTTTGGGGTGCTAAACAATTGGGTGCGAGACTGGATGCTTGTGCAAGTTCCCAGCTTTTATTGAACAAAGGTCAGGCCAGAAAACAGAGGCACAGAAATACAAAAACAAGGCAGGATTCAAAGTAACCAAGACTTACCTTGGTACCTCAGATCACATCAGACTAGACAACACTAAACAACACTAAAGGAAACTAAGGAAAAGTAGACATATTTATACAAAAGAAAAACGGGCTTGATCAGTAAACACAGGAGGAACCAAAAACTGAGTAACTAACAGAACCAGGAAAAACAAGGAAGTGACCAAAGAGCAAAACAAAACAGCCAGTAGTGAGGGAGAGTGATTCACAGCATAACATTATCCCCTTACTAATGTGGCTGCAGCTGACACTGTGGGGAACCTGGAGACCCAGGATGAACTTGAGTAAACCAGGGGGACCAGGAGACACCAGGAACACGGCTGATGAGACTGGCGTATCTGGCAAAAAGCAATAGAGGGTCAGGAGAGGCCGGGGTTGGGTTGATCTTAGGTCTGATCTGCTACAATGGCATTTAATATAATTTGGCTATCCTGTCCAAAATGATTTGGTTACTCTAAAGATAAAATTTCTCTCACACCTTATTGGTTATAAACACTGTCTGCTAGCAAAACAATGATCCTGGTGCCTAATTTAGAGAGAAAGCATGAGGTTTTACCCTAAATCTTATAATTTGTTTCTACAGACAGGAAATCTTTTTGCTTTGTCTTCAGCAGTGCTTCATTCTTGTAGCATAAGTACATAGTGTTTATGGTCATTAAAGTGTGAGACAAATTTGGCGTTTCTAAATCATTTCTTTGACACAAGAAATCTTTCCCTCAAGTTTAAAGTGGGAGGGGGAAAAACAGTGTAAAACATACTGCTTAAGCCTAACTTCAGAAGACAGGTTCATCCATTTGGTAGTGCACGAGTTTATGGCTAGGAAGGAGTGAAAGAAATTTGGTGTTTCTATCACTGAGAAGGACACTGGGAGCAGGCTCCAGGTTGTTATAAGGCAGATGTACACATACACATCAGCTCTGAGGGTAAACATTTTTAAAGTATAGTAGACAGTGGTAACTGAATTTTTCCGAAAAGCTGTATATAGTGTGCTCCTTTGAAATGCTTAGTTCTTTGATGAGTTTGAGGCCATGCAATTTAAGTACTTTATGTGAGTAATGGAATGCTTAATAAACTAACATGGTGTTATGCAATCTGTGTCTTTCATCTTTGAGAACATTACTGGTATGTTTCCACAGTCAAATGATTAGATGGATCTGTGTGGAATATTACAGCTGAAGTTGATGTTGTACTGTCTATGAAAATGTGAAGTTTCACTTCAGCTTTATGTGACTTATATTTAAACAGCACAACACCTTTCATTATGTTGGGTTACCTGCTGTTTCATCTTTATGTTTTTTAGAGAGTGTTGAGTATAGTACCACTTGAAAACACCATAATTTATATAAATAATATGGCCTAATTTCATCATGCCAAATAAAAGTGCAACATGGCCATCTTGAAATAGCATATAACTCTCGCATCACGATAGTAAACAATTAATTCAATCTGGTATCTGCAAATACTAGATTTGGAGCTTGCTGATCAGATTTCTTGTTTGGGCCTAGAGCTGTATCTTACTTGACAAAATTTCAGTGTCATGTATATCCCCCACTCAAACACCAAACTGTCCAAAGTGAATATGCACAGGTATAGCACAGATGGCTATTAAATGAATTCCATTACGGAAAAAGCAAATTTGGACTGGTATCAGACGAATTATAAAGTTGAGTCCTCTTGTTCTCAAAGAGGACTCAACTTTTTTTCTGTCTTGAACTTGTCTTGGTCTTGATCTCATTTGCACTCAGTCTTGACTCAAACTCAACTAGTCCTAGACTTGGATTTGTCTTGGACTTGACAATGGTGGTCTTGACTGCAGCCCTGCCATTCCCCAGTGCTGAATTTATTCAAGGAGAATTAAATAAAGTCTGAGACAGCCTATAAGGTTCCTTTCTGGCCGACAGGGCTCACAGAAACTCTTTTATAGTTCAGTTAACTTTGCAAACTTCAACAAACTTCATGTGGTTGTCATTACATGAATCATTTCATTTAGCGAGAGCTTTCGACCATACCAAAAAAAATAAAAAATCTTGATGTGTCACTGTGATAAAATAAAAACAGTTATGGTGGCTTCTGACGTCAAGGATTGTGAAGAATGCTGACAATGTGAAAGAGGTTGTTCTAGTCTGTTGGAATCTTAAAGAAAACAGTTCAGTTCCTGCACAAGTCAAACTTTTGTGAAGGGTATGTGATGTAAAACTAGGAATGCACCGTGACAAATAAAACTCTGGCAAAAGGAGTCATTGAGTATCTGCCCTCTCTGCAATTAGATACTCATACACTGTATTACTTACAGATGTTAGGGATGTCTCTATTTTGTATTCCTCTAAATTATGTTTAATAAGTGAGTGAATGGATAAGTAAACACGAAAATATTGCCTCCTCACAAGAACACAAATTTAGACTCTGTTTCCACCAAAACTAAATTATTAGTGTTTTTTTTTTCTAATTATTTATCCTCATCATAAGCAATAAGCAAAACAAGATTCAGGGAGGAATGAAAAATGCATAAATGTTTAACTGTTCTCTGCTGACTCACAGACTCCTCAGCTATAAATCTCTGATTCGGTGTTGTGTTGGTTCTGATGTGGAGGTTTGACAGAACAGTAAAGGACTGGGAGAGATTGAGGCTGATGACCTCCAGTGACTTTATTTGGGGGAGACGGCCATTTAGGGCAGGGGGGTTGGAACTCAATAGGCAGACTCGTGTCTTCGTACGGGTAAATCACAGAATGTTCGTAACTGAAATGTAATGTCTGTATGTACATAAATGTAATGAATGTATATGGCCAATAATTGAAGCAAGGGTTGGTGATATATGCATAATATAATATCACAATATTTTTATTCTTCATCGCGATCCACAATATGTATCACTTTTTATTTTTTTTATGTATTTACTTGTACATTGCAACCAAGCTTGAAATTATGTAGTACTCTATTTGTACCCTTATGGAAAATCTGTCCCTACAAGAAAAAAAAAACACTGCGCATAACATTACGGTATTTAAAATACCAGCAAAACAATAACTGAAAGACTGCCTTTGTGCATATGGGCTCTGCGTCTTCCAGTCATAAATGCAATGTATGTAAGACTTGGCAATAAATGGCTTGTCACTGCATAAGAGTTTTATCCGTTATATTTTCCCAGAATTCGGTGTATAGACGCGAAAAGTTTGCAAAAATATTTGCGGTTTGGTATGTCATGATCAGCAGCGTCTGTGTGAGTGATCTTGCTCCGACTGAAAGTGTCTGTTAAGTCTTGCTATCAACAGCGTCTGTGTGAGTGATCTTGCTCCGACTGAAAGTGTCTGTTAAGGTGAAACTGTGACAGAGGATTATGCAATCACATTTGATGCACTCTTCATTAAATTCTCCGCATACGCTTTGTGAGGTGGTTTCATTTACAGTTGCTAAAAAGATTGGTTGCCAGCTGTCGTACTAATGATGTCTTTGCAAAGCTTGGAAATTAGTGGATTAGTTGAAATCGTATGTGGCAAATCCAAACTACTTCCACATTATTGAAGTGGGACCTTTTTTGTTTGGAGCCATTTTTTTCCGTATCAGTCATCAGTCACTATTTAAAGGCTCATTTATGCTCAACGTTGTACGGATACGGACGGAGCCTTCTATCCGTACTCTGTGTTCATTTCGTCCGCATTTGTGCATGTTTTCTGAAAGCTTGCGGACATGGACACGACTTAGTAAGAAGTTTTAAACCTCTATATGACGTTACTCTGCGCTCTAGTGGATGTATCGCTTAACATCCATTCCAACGTAAAGGACACATGAAAGTATGTGGGCAGTGACGCTTACATCGTTTGAAATGTACGCATTTACTCTCGTACGTAAAGGGGGCATAAATCAGCTTTTACAGTCAATTTAGGGCGTAGGGAAGATGCGTTAAGTTCATGTCCAACAAGCATCATTATTCTACCATGTATTGTTCTGCACTTTAAACGCAGATTAGTTCAATGAACTTAAAAACTTTGAGGTAACCCGTTGCCCTAACAAAATTTAAGTTAAGCATTGTTGAACAAATAAACAAATATGAGTTTAGGGTACTTAAAGTATAAAAATGCACTACATTATGAGTTTTAGTACAATAAACTAATTCTGCATGTTAGAATAACTTATATGTATGTTTATATAACTTGTAAATTTTTGCTATTTTAATTGAACTTCATGAGTCACTCACTCATTATCTAAGCCGCTTGGCCTAATCGGGGTTGCTGGAGCCAATCCCAGCGCTCATAGGGCAAAAGGCGGGGAAACACCCTGGACAGGTCTGCATGACAAGAGTGTTTTACTGACCTTAATTAACAGTGTTGATGGTTGTTGCACTCATCCTAATGTCTGTCTAAGCTATAGTAAGCACTGATTTAGTTGAGAGGGCTTTGTCCATTGGCACTGACATGCTTACAACAGGGAGCTCTGAGAAGAGAAAGCCAACACCAGCAGCATTGTTGTGCCCAATTGGAGCAAAGAGGCTGAAGCTGACCCGAGTTGCCAAAGCCACTTAAAAGGCACTAAATGGCAAGGAATGGAGACAACAAAAAGCTCCAAATTGTCATCAAAAAGCCTTCCAAGGGTGCCACTGCTGCAGACTTCTGATTAGACAGCTCCAGACCAGAAGGTCTAACAAAGACTAGGTGACTTTGGGGTGCATGTTAAGGGTTTATATATTCGTCGTATGACCCGCCAAAGAGCTGTGTTTAGAGAAACTCACAGTTCTCTCACAGCATTTGTGCTCTACTTTGGCCTTTGAAGGTGTGTGTCCTGCATTGACAAGTGGGTACTTTGGAATTAGGTGCATGCGCTGATCAACCAGTCAGTGCATGCATATGGCTGTGTCAGGACATCCCAAGTGGATAAATTTACTGAACTATGTTGTCTTTGTACCCCTAGTAGCTACAATTAATAGGTAACAGCTAATGCTCTAATCTGCTCCTTGTTGAAGGCCTGCAGGGACTGACGTCTGTTAGGGAAGCAGTTGTGTGTGCTTATCAACCAGTAAGTCACTCACACTGTCTGACAGAGATAAAAACCCTGCATGTCTGGATGTGGGGATCAGGTTAGAGTGAAATAGAGGCTTTGTAGCAGCTGTGGAACTTCTCCTGAACAAAAGTACTTGGCCTCAGAATATGTGACACATGTACCTTTTAAATTTTAACATTGCACCCCATTGCTCTCCTACCTTCTGGTTCCTCACTGTCTGCTCATTATGTACTTTTTTTCTCATGACAAATGCAGAGTTTATCATATTTCTTATTAAAAAAGAGCCAAACAATGAAGTGTTTTGCTGCTTATCAAGTTCATATATTAAGAGTACCATTGTGCATCTAATGGTCTAGTTGTGGCTTGCGATGTTGATATTTCAGCCCTGTTCTAATAAGCATCAGAGATTTTCTATGTGCAGCTAATGATGGCTAACATCTTTGATTCTGACGAGTAATATATATTTTATATATACACACACACACACATACACAAACATGTGTGTGTGTGTGTGTGTGTGTGTGTGTGTGTGTGTGTGTGTGTTTAAGTGGATGCTTATTATTTAAAATTGCCATTGTGCACTGTACATTTGAAGTTTTTCTCTTCTGACATTGTGAAATAGAAAAACATACAATTTTGTACAAAATTTGTATGTTATCTCCTTCCTCACAATGTGAGTTACATTGAATTCATTGGTCACATGATCACATGAGTAAGATAACTGTATTGTGTACATTTATCTGAATAAAACAAGGTGATTCACTTAGTAACTTCTATTGTCTCGTTTGAAGTCATCACATCATTTTCTCATTTCTGTTTCTGAAAGGAAAATAGAATGAACAAAATATACATGGACCTATTAGACATTCCCTCACCTTCCAGCTAAACTGTTGTGCCTTGGTATTTTACAACTTTTTGCAACCTTTCCACACACTTGTGGTATGGTCTCCCATTCATGTGTGGTCCCTGCATCTGTCATATTTCTCAACAGCAGGTCAGCATCTATGTTGTGCCTAAGTGGTTAGTTCTGGATATCAAAATCATATGTGAATAAGGCAGCAAGCCATCTGTGTCCTACAGCATTGAGCTTCACAGTTGTGAGCATATATGTGAGGATGTTGTTTTCAGTGCTTAGGGTGCATCTGGCTCCATAAAGGTAATTGTGGAATTTATCCACCAGAGCTCACTTTGAGACAGAAACTCTAAGTGATGGATTGGGTAATTTCTCTCAGACTGTTTCAGCTTTCTGCTAGCAAATGCAACTGGTGTTAAGCCCCCAGTATACTCTTGATAGAGTATGGCACCAAGTCCTTCTAAACTGCTGTCAACACGCAGGACGTATGGCTTGTTGGAGTCTTCAAATGCCAGCAACGGCACATGAGTAGGCAGTAAATAGTCTAGTGAAAAGTGTCAATGCAGGATAGGTCCCATCTCTCACCAAATGGCTCAGAATTTGTCAGATAAGTCTTAGCTGTGTCATGCTTCTTACCTCATTGAGTTGGGGCATAACCTTTTGTGAGTTCAACTAATGGTCTGACAATTGCAGAATAGTTGGCTATAAACCTGCAATGGTAGTCACAGAATCCACATTCCAACCAAGCAGAGACAAGATATAGGACCGTTGGGACAGCTTCTAACAAAGTTGTTTTTTCCACTCCTCTCAGACAGGTGAGTCCCCAAAGTTGATCAGGTTGGCATCAAACTGTGGTGCAGGTATCTCATAAGGTTGGACAATTATGGCAACGTGCATATGTCCAACAACTGTTCCAACTGGTATGACTGTGTCTCTCAAGGACTTGTTTTGGACTAGAATTTTGAAGTTTCTAACATTCACCACATGGCTCAACCACCATGGGCTGGAGTAGAACACCAGCTGGAAGTGGGGCCTTGGGTGACATCTCCACCATCAAAATTTCTTCATCAGCTGCCCGCTTGAAGTCAGTCTTGCAGACAGCATGAAGGTCATCACCCAGCTATAGAGTCAAAGGTCCTGGGCCTTGCCACTTCACACAACCAACATCAATGTGTTCATCCTCAACAGGTGAAGCAGTGCCTTCCATTGTTTGCTCTTTTCCACGGCAAGTTTGTATACCCAGTGCCTGAGTGATGTCCATGCCACCTTCCATGCAAAGCTTCACTAGACGTCTGACATGACTGATGTTGGTCTCCACTGTAAGTGGGGCAGATAAAGGTGAGCACTGTCATGACCTGGCGGGCACCCGCAACCTCTGTAGGGAATTCAAGACCCACGACAACATAACCTGGGTAGGTGTAGCTAAGGTTAGACTCACTTAAACCTTAGAGGGCCAGACTGTACATAGGGTGCATAGAGATATCAGGCAGATACTTCTTGTACCAGTAATCAAAGATCACAGTCACCTAAGAGCCATTGCTGAGCAATGCGTCACATAGTTGTCCAGCTTCTGTGTTGGTACACTCCTCCTTGGCTTGGATTGGCTTACTCACCGCAGCTGCAAATATAAACGTGAGATAATTTATTTCAACTTTCAGGCTCTGAATCTCAACCTGTGCCACTATATTTTGTTTTGTATTGTTGGGTGGCAATTGGAAGAGAGATGTTTTACATTGCAATATGTGGGCTAATAAATGTTTCATTAATTCTGTGGTTATACATTGCACAGACTCTCACCATATCCCCCTGTTTCTGTCTCTCTCTCTCTCTCTCTCTGACTGTCTCTTCCTCCCCCTTTGTTTCTTTAACCCCTTTTATGATCCAGGTCTCTCTGTGTTAAGGACCAATGCACACCAAAGCAAAAATTACTCGGCTCAACACTTAACAGGCACTAAGCTCGACTTTTTAGCGCAGCAACCCCGTAACGATCAATCCTAATGAAGACCAGATGATATCAGAGGTTAGTTTCTCTCAGGAGTGGAATTCGGACCAAGGCACGATTCCAATCTGCATTCTACCACTCGTTCACTAATTATATAGAACAAAAGAAAATGAAACTAACCTATACAACACTACAGAATAATCATGCATATTGAAGCTGTAATGAATGATATAGCTGTAAATGTGCTATAGGTCTTTTAAATAACCACTGGCTGATTAACCAACAGCCAGTTCTAAGGCTGTCAATGAACCTAAGCCATTCACAATTATATTTGATATCGCTCGGAAGCATAAAATGTTTTGGATATGAGTAGGCTAATTTTACTATTTCTTAACTTGAAAAAGTTATGTAAAATTATTTAAACTAAGCTCAAATTAACACTTCCCAAATTCCAAGGACCGTCTCCTCCTTCTAGGCAGAGACACCCCTGAAAGGATAGCAGCACCTGTTCATTTCCAAATCAGATAAGATTCCAGGTTTGCCAATCCAGTCTTCCTGTGTTTTGTAGACCTGGAGAAGGCTTACGATCGTGTCCCCCGGGGTGTCCTGTGGGGGGTACTGTGGGAGTATGGGGTGCCAGGTTCGCTGCTGTGAGCCATTCAGTCCCTGTATAACCGCAGTGAGCGCTGTGTCCGTATTCTTGGCACAAAGTCAAACTCGTTCCCAGTGTGTGTTGGACTCCGTCAGGGCTGTACCTTGTCTCCAATCTTGTTCTTAATTTTCATGGACAGGATCTCAAGGCGCAGTCGGGGTGAGGAGGGTATCCAGTACGGTGCCCTCAGGATTGTGTCTCTGCTTTTTGCAGACGATGTGGTTCTGTTGGCCTCATCAAACTGTGACCTTCAGCACACATTGGGGATGGTTTGCAGCCGAGTGTGAAGTGGTTGGGATGAGGAGCAGCACCTCCAAGTCCGAGGCCATGGTCCTATGCCAGAAAAAGGTGGCTTGCACCCTTCGAGTTGAGACTGAGTTTCTGCCTCAAGTGGAGGAGTTCAAGTATCTCAGGGTCTTGTTCACGAGTGAGGGTAAAATGGAGCGGGAGATCAACTGGCACATCGGGGCGGCGGCAGCGGCAGTCATACGGTCATTGTACTGGACCGTCATGGTGAAGAAGGAGCTGAGTCAGAAGGCAAGGCTCTCAATTTACCAGTCGATCTTTGTACCAACCCTCACCGATGGTCATGAGCTCTGGGTAGTGACCGAAAGAATGAGATCGCAGATACAAGCGGCAGAAATGAGCTTCCTCCGCAGGGTGGCTGGGCGCACCCTTAGGGATAGGGTGAGGAGCTCAGACACCCGGGAGGAGCTTGGAGTAGAGCTGCTGCTCCTCCGCATTGAAAGGAGCCAGTTGAGGTGATTTGGGCACCTAGTCAGGATGCCTCCTGGGCGCCTCCCTGTAGAGGTGTTCTGGGAGGAGACCACGGGGAAGACCCAGGACACGTTGGGAGAATTATATATCTTGGCTGGCTTGGGAACGCCTTGGGGTCCTCCAGGAGTAGCTGGTGAATGTAGCCAGGGAAAGGGATGTCTGGGCTACTCTCCTCAGCCTGCTGCCACCGTGACCCGGTCCTGAGGTGTCATGCAAGCTAGAACTGCCACTGTTTACAAAATACATTCACACCAGTCAGTGAAAATACTGGAAATCTTTTCTTTGTGCTTTTGTCAGTTAAATAAAGGTTCAGGAAAATTAACAAATCACAGATTCTGGTTTTTACTGGGGTTTGTAGGTAAACAAGTAAATAAGTAAGTAAGAGATGAAACATTGAAAAGGCAAAAGAAAGAATGATGATGATCATACCTGTTGTTTAATAGAATGTTCTCACAAATTCAGTCACAATGGTGCTGAAATTACTTTAATGGTTGTCAAGATTTTATTCAGTTTTTATCCTGTAATAATATTGTTAGGCTGCACACACCACACACAAAACATGTCTGAGAATGTCATCCAGCACTGTGTGTATATGACTTGTGTGTTTAATTTTCTTCTTCTTTTACAGTTGCACTCACACCCCACAGGCCTAAACCCACAGTGAGCAGGGGTCAACTTTTGCACAGTGATATGTGTCTCCCTCTAGTGTTGTACAACAACATTACTTGACAGTTAATGGACTGTTGAGTTTATTTATAAATGTGGATAAATTGATAGTTCAGGCATGAGCCGCCCCCCCCCCCCCCTTTCTGCATAAGCAATGAATTTAACAGAGTTTTTCTTTTTCTTTGAAAATAAAAATGAAAAGGCTGATACAACTGAAACTAATACATTCTTCATTAAATCCACTTTTACTATCCAAATTTACCATAAATTGTATAAATGCACCACACCACTGGTTTTTCATTTCCGACTACATGTGTAAATGAAAACTTGATATGCGTGCTCATGAGATGCTGTCAGAGGCCTTGATGGCATCACCGGAACAACTTTCTCTCTTCCTTTTTCTTTTTTTTCCCTTTTTTTTTTAAAAATTTACATATTTCTTTGCTCACAAAGCCAACACAGTAGCGCTGAACTCCACCTGTCTGCCTGCCACTGTAGACCTGTCTAAATATCAACCATTGCTTTTCAACAGTGTCCTCCACTCTTAACAATTATACAGCTCCATTGTTTCAACACAGAGACCACTCTCATTCACCGGTCACACATCACCAGGATTTCAAGAGCGAGAGAGAGAGAGAGAGAGAGAGAGAGAGAAACTTCCACTTACTGTGCTCTGAATTACATGTGTTTTGAAATAACTTTTTTCCCTCTTTTTGCTCTTTTTCAGGAAAGGCCAGTATTTGTTCATTTAGACATCTCACCTTTTCTCCACCATGCTTGTTAAACTATTGGGAATACTGCTTCTGTTTTGAGAAGAGTTACACAGTCAAACCCATGTCTTAACCTCAGAGAAAATGGAGAAACGTCTGGCAGTTATTCTACAGTTTATGAAGAAACACAATGCATTTTGTAAATAGAAAGTCAGACTTTCCAAAAAAACAAAACACAAAAACAAGAACAAAAAAACCCCAAATAGAGAAAGCAAATATAGCTCCTTTTTTACAAATTCAAACCATGGTTTGCAAACAAATTCAACGAGTGTTGTAAAAAATACAGCTACTACATTAAGTCAGTTTTTCTCATATCTTCAGTGATGTGTTTTTCTTCCAAGCTGAAACAGACTGGAAGTTTTCTGAGCAACTCCAGTCCTCAACAGCAGGCGGTGCTATAGCCCAGGGTTTCTCAGCCTACTGCGACCCACTTTTTTGTCTACTAGTCATCCACAACCCACTAATGGAGGAAATAAAGGAACAAATAACTTAAGTGCCTCTTTAGACCTAGGCTACTTTATATTCTTATTATAATTAATTATTTTCAATTAATTAGGCAGACTATGGGGCAAACAGATTTTTTTTTTAACTCACGTTAATATAACACTTGAGACTGCCACTCTGAAGTGATGATATCCAGATGCGGTGGAATTGGGGAAAGGGCGATTCGTAGTGTCGCACATCAGCTTGCTGTTGTCAGTCTATTCCTGCTCTTCGTTTTCATTTCAGTCACTGCTGAAAATGCGGACACACAAAGACTGGCCTGAATCCAGAAGGAGCTCAGGTCTGTCTTCCAAAAAGCAATACCACAATTCCAACTTCTGTGTGAATGCTTGAATTTTGGCAATCATCAAGGAAACACAGCTGTTTCTCCCCTTAAAGAATAATTTCAGCTGGTTTAGCTGGTCAAAGATATCTCACCTGTATATCTGCCAGTTTCCCAAGAAATTCAGCCTCCTTATAGTGCTTTGCCAGGGGAGACAATTCCAAAAGACTATTAAGAACTTTTCCTCGTGACGGCCACCTATAATTTCACTATGATGTAACAACTGGCGGTGGTCTGACTGTAGCAACTGAGTTCGGGCTCTGACTCAAGACAATTCTTTGTATCATCTCGGACTTCTCTTGGACTTATCGGTATTTGTACTCG
The DNA here is from genome assembly GCF_902362185.1 of Chanos chanos. Classification (NCBI taxonomy): domain Eukaryota; kingdom Metazoa; phylum Chordata; class Actinopteri; order Gonorynchiformes; family Chanidae; genus Chanos; species Chanos chanos. The sequence goes on from NC_044505.1 coordinate 16,714,119, forward strand.
GACTAGCCTCAGTCTTGCCCACAGGTCTTACAAAATATGGCCTTCAGTCTTAACAGACACTAACTGCCTTTTTAAAAACTAATATTTATTTGTATTGTCTTTTCTTTTTGCATATTTAACTACCGCCATTGCATGGATGCAGCGCTGCCCACCCGTAACTGCTCCTACAAAACAAAAAAAATGGGGTGCATTTGACAGAGTCAGCTGGTTAGGGGAAAGAGGCATGTGTAAACTGGCATCTTGGTGGGAACAATCCAAAATGCTTAGCGTGAAAAAAAAAAAAAAAAGCTTAATGCTGCAGAAGTCTATGATTGCACTTGATAAATGCAGGGGAGGAGAGCTTTCTTTAGCATGTCCTTGCTCAATGGGACCTTATGTGAAGAGCCCATTGAAAAATGTTGTTCTAGTTTGTACTGAGAAAAAATACACAACGTTGACATGCTTTTTAGATAAACTGCAAAAGACCTGTCACAGAGCATTGTATTCAAATAAATAAATCCTTTACAAAAGACAGACAGCAGATGTTAGAATACACAAAATATATAATGTATATACAGCATGTCTCTCCTGTGTTTGTCATGACAGCAGAGCCTTTGGACAAATAATAACATCACTGATTTTGTGGTAGGCGATTAACAAAAGCGTTATGAGTCATGGCGGTTTTTTCATGACTCTCTGTCTCTGTCTCTGCCCTTGTCTCTCTCAAGCTCAGGGGCTTTACTGAGCACATGACTATTCAAACTGACAGTGTTACCAAATCAGATACCTAACGTCCTGACTCCTCCTTTTTGAGTATTTATTCCTTTAAAAGTTTGCTCCATTCTCAGCTAAATGGACATTGTTATCCTTCTGTGACCTTCAGGCTCCAGGACTAAATGTTTGCTGTGAGGGGAAAAAACAGGATAGGGGCCAAACTATAGCTACGTCACTATGTCACTTTGACAGTATGTAGACAGAGCGACCACTGGATGATCATTGAAATTATTGACTGTATGTGTAGATAGGGAAACAGATAAAAATCAATAGTGGCACCACAAAAACCCTAGTTCCAACCACTATGCCACTCAGATCTGTGTTTGTGTAGCTCTTTACACTACAATGATATGGATCAGGAAGGAGGAAATTTTTACCACAGCAAGCTTTCAAAAAAGAGAGGTCAAGATGTCAGAGATAAGGTATCTCACTTCCTTTAAGTGTCCATGTTTCCACACATTCCCAGCTCTTTCGTGGTTGGGAAAATATTCAGAGAATTCCTATGTGAATCTGGTCAGGTGGTCCTGGACAATTATCCCAGACATCCCTTTCCCTGGCTACATTCACCAGCTACTCCTGGGGGATCCCAAGGTGTTCCCAAGCCAGCCAAGATATATAATTCTCCCAACGTGTCCTGGGTCTTCCCCAGGGTCTCCTCCCAGTTGGTCGTGCCCAGAACACCTCTACAGGGAGGCGCCCAGGAGGCATCCTGACTAGGTGCCCAAACCACCTCAACTGGCTCCTTTCAATGCGGAGGAGCAGCAGCTCTACTCCGAGCTCCTCCCGGGTGTCTGAGCTCCTCACCCTATCCCTAAGGGTGCGCCCAGCCACTCTGCGGAGGAAGCTCATTTCCACCGTTTATATCGGCGATCTCATTCTTTCAGTCACTACCCAGAGCTCGTGACCATCGGTGAGGGTTGGAACAAAGATCGACTGAAAAATTGAGAGCCTTGGCTTCTGACTCAGCTCCTTCTTTACCACAACGGTCTGATACAACGACTACATGACTGCCACAACCGCCCCGATGCGCCTGTCGATCTCCCGCTCCATTTTACCCTCACTCGTGAACAAGACCCTGAGGTACTTGAATTCCTCCACTTGAGGCAGTAACTCAGTCTCAACTTGAGGGGTGCAAGCCACCCTTTTCTGTTCTTTACTAGTTAATTGTTTTGACAGCAATATCCATCACCTCATTTAAAGGCACTGACATTTCTTTGGCTGCGAGATGTTCATGGTGTGAAAAGCAGTGACCCCCTGTCGCTTCTGGTGCTCTGTCCAAATTTTCCACACAACACCACCATGTTTAGCAGTCACTGAGGCCCCGCTATCCATGCAAATGCCTGTGCAATTCTTCCAATCCAGCCCATTCTATGTGAAATAATAGCCATCGAGGCAATGGACACACTCATCTGCTGTCCTCCATTTTGGGAGCTCATTGCACATCAGTAGATCCTCAGGTGTTGCACCCTCCCAGTTATATCATGCTAGCAATAATGCCTTCTATGAAACGTATGTTGATTCATCGATTTGGATGGCAAAGGAGGGGTTTGCTCGCACTCAGTCCAAAAGTTGCTTTTCAATATCCTCACTCTTGTCTATAATCCGTCTGGAGACAGTATCATTGGAGAGTGGTCTTTCTTTTATTTAGCTCACAGCACTTTACCAGTACATCACAGCACATGTCAGCTGCACATGGGATAACTAGCTCTTCACTAATATTGAACGATTTCTTAGGATGGGCAATGTGGCCAGCTGCCAGGTAACTTGCCTTCAGGGTGCTTTTTGAAGCTGTCTTGAGTAGCAATACTACTTTGCTGTCTTTTAATAAACAACAGCTCATACAATTGCTCCAATAATCAGTGCATGTGCTACAAACAATAGGACCGTGTTGTGGACTGGCATAAAACAACGCTTTGCAATACAAATGCAAGACCCTGGACAGGTCACCAGTCCATTGCAGGGCAGACACACAGACAATGACATTCACACCCAGGGGCAATTTAGCATCTCCAATTTGCCTGACTTGCAAATTGGAGGAAACCCACGTAGACACAGGGAGAACATGCAAACTCCACACAGAGAGAACTCTGGGGACTGAACCCACAATTAATACATTATTTAAGAAACAGTCTGTGATAAAAGATGCTACGGATTAATCAAATAAAAAAGTTCGAGCTCATATTCATTTTCTTTTCTGAGACAAAACACATCTTTTTGATTTGTTGCTTCTGTTTGTGTAACCTAACCATACCACTTTACAGAGTGGTTGGGATTATTGCTAGCCCTGAACCTTCTTTAAACAGGCAAAAATCATACCTCAGGATATGACTGTCATGTAATTCACATACTGTATTCCCCCTAGTTAACTCTTCAATTGAGACAGAGAAGACAAATGTGTGCAGAACAGACCCTGACTAAGGTCAAATGTACGTGTGTGTGTGTGTGTGTGTTTGTGTGTGTTCTTTTTACAGCCAGGAGAATGCATGGGGCTGCTTTAATATCACAGTCCAACAGAAGTTCATTTGAAAGGTAAGCTCACTGATGTTGAAGCTTCAGTTGCCTCAGAAGAATTGTACAGGCCAGTGTTTTCCAGACTGTTGAGCGATGTTCATGGTAAATGCAGCAGTGTACAAAGAATGAAATGGAAAATATAACAACAGCGACAACAGCAATAAGAATATTTTTTCATGTCAAACAAGGGACAATTAGGCCAATTAGGGCAGAAGGACAGTGTCTCTCACCCCTCTGCTAACAACGTCTGCATGTCCCCGTACAGTAGGACTGTAGCAACTGAGTTCGGGCTCTGACTCAAGACGTTCTTTGTATCATCTCGGACTTCTCTTGGACTTATCGTACTCAGACTAGCCTCAGTCTTGCCCACAGGTCTTACAAAATATGGCCTTCAGTCTTAACAGACACTAACGTCCTGACTCTTCCTTTTTGAGTATTTATTCCTTTAAAAGTTTGCTCCATTCTCAGCTAAATGGACATTGTTATCCTTCTGTGACCTTCAGGCTCCAGGACTAAATGTTTGCTGTGAGGGGAAAAAACAGGATAGAGGCCAAACTATAGCTACGTCACTATGTCACTTTGACAGTATGTAGACAGAGCGACCACTGGATGATCGTTGAAATTATTGATTGTATGTGTAGATAGGGAAACAGATAAAAATCAATAGTGGCACCACAAAAACCCTGATTCCAACCACTATGCCTCTTAGATCTGTGTTTGTGTAGCTCTTTACACTATAATCAGGATGAGGAAGGAGGAAACTTTTAGAAGAGCAAAAAAAGAGAGATCAAGATATCAGAGATAAGGAATCTCATTTCCTTTAAATTTATGCGCTTCCTTGTTTACTTTGACGGTATGTGGGCAGAGTTTTGCTTAGATGGTGGTGGAAATGTGGATTATATGCATAGATTGGGGAAACAGATAAAAATAAACAGTGGCACCACAGAAACAGTTCATGTATTTCAGCTCCCATATTCTGAACATTTCTGCAATGGCTCTCAACATAACATATGCAGCCGAGAACCGGGCTTGTGATTGGAGGGTTGCCGGTTCGATTCCCAGGCCCAACATCCACCGCTGTGTGCCCTTGAGCAAGGCACTTAACCCCAATGCTCCCCAGGTGCTCACCAAGGAAGGCTGCGCACTGCTCCTGCGTCTGGTGTGTGTGTGTTCACTGCTGGTGTGTTGAATGGGTTAAATGCAGAGGACAAATTCACTGCTTACTGTTCACAGTGTGTGTGTGCAATCACAGAAACTTAACTTAACAGTGACATTGTTCAGAAAAGAGGAAGCTTTGTGTTGGCCTTTTGGGATAAACTAGGGAAAAATACGCAAAGTGTTTTTTTGTTATCTCTGCAAAAGACATTTCAAAAAGTGTTACATTCAAACAAAAATTTTTTAAAAAAAATCAATAATTCAATATGCAGAATATTTGACAAGACCCCTCAACACCTCAACCATGGTAACCTCGATGATGCTAATCCAGTCCATTTAGGATGTAATTTAGCTGAATGAATCACAGAGTGAGGCACTGTGTGCAGTTGTATTTTTGTTGTTTACTGCTGATTTAGCTTTACTTTTGAATCTATAGTGAAGTAAAAATGAAAGCTGACAGAGCAGACACATTTATACTCAAGAACTCAAGTAAAATAGAAATATTCCATGTCATACTTGAGAGAGGGTGGGGCTGGAGAGAACGTGAGAGAGAGAGAGACCGACTGACAGTTAGAGACAAGAGTGAGCATTTCATTAGACCAGGGATCGGAAACCTTTTTAGCTGGGAGAGCCATAAATACCGAATATTTTAAGATTTTTTTTCTTTGTGAGCCATATAGTTAATACAATAGTCAATACAATTTGATGTGTCTATTTGTAATGTAGGGCCTATATTTTTTATTATTATGCTATATTAGGGTAGAAATGGACCGTTATTATGTATTATTGCTGTCACATTATAGGCTAAACAATAATAAATTGAACACTTCTCACCATTGATGCGACTTCTTCTGATGCTGCAATGTTTTGGCATACTCATCATCTGTGAATTCCTCACGATTGCCAAAGTACCAGCAAAGCTAGCCAAATTCCCATCATCTTGCTTGGCCCACGCATGGAGTTGCTGCTGACCGACCTGTACTTTCCAGCCTTGTTCTGTTCTTTCTGACTCAGTGACTTTGTAACTTTGTAACTTTGTATGGATTCAAGGCATCTACACTTAATAATGAAAATTTTCCACAGGCATTTTGCAAGCATGTGACCTCTTTGATTTAGAGTAGGTATGGCAGTTGCACACTTTGTGAGATTGTCAGTTATGACTTGGACACATGTTTAACACCTTGGTATTAGTTCAAGATAGAAAAAAAAATCCTTTCAATCTGACTGGAGGACTCCAGTAACTGCACTGTTTACAGAGTTTGCTGTCTTTACTTATATGGCCAGTAAATCTAGATCTTGATGTGGTTAAGGATGCATTCCATGAAATTATGCCCAATGTTGTCATGTGAACCTTTGAAAATAACAGTATGCAAATATTCTGGTTCCACCAACTGCTTATCAATCTGTTGATCTTTCTGTCACTTTTTGTAGAGAACATTCTGTAATACCAAGCTACCGGTGTTTCAGGAATTTCATGCCTCCCTGTTGGCAAAGGTTTCTGTCCTGTCTCATGTTGATCAATCACATCTCTAATGCTGGGGTTTTCTGCTTCTAACTCTGGCATCTGTTTCTAAACAGAGAAGAAACTGTGGAGCAGCTGATATTAGGTAGCTCCTCACAGCCAAAGCTAGGCAACAGACAAAGAAGATGAAGGTGATTTTGAACCCTTTCCCCGTCTTTGCTCTCATTACTTTGGCTGACTAATTTTTTTTTTCACACGCAGCATGGATCCCTTCATAGTAGAAAACACTGGGATACTTTGCTTCAAATGATCACATCTGATCATTGCGTCTGTCTTCTTTCTGTGAAATAAGTCCATTGGTTGTCTCTCCATGTGGTCATCTTAACAGGCCATAAGCATCCAGATTTCGTTTCCTTGTTCTGTGCTGCAAGTTGAAGGAGAAGCTTGACAGAGGAACACGACATCTGTAGCTAGTGGCATCAACTTTTGCAGATGTTGTTACATATTTAAGAAGGCTACTGGTATTCAGAACAATGAAGGAGTTATCATAAAGGTCATGGAATTTCCCACTTACATCCCATGCTTGGACTAGGAATTCCAATTTGTGTGCAGGGCATTTAGCCTGAGAGAAACACAGACTTCTTCTTGACAAAGTTATGAGGTACATTTGTCCTTTCTGCCCTTGCTACCCAGTCCAGTAGCATTTTCATCTGTGTGAAGATTATGATAAGGTTTAGATTCAGCAAATTACAGATCTGGGGGCTTGTAATGCTAAATGGATGATTGGAGCAGGCAAGTATGATTTAACAGTTTAATAGAGAACTTCAGAATCAAACATGATTCGAGGCATAGATAGCTGACTCCTCTAGTTCTCATTGTATCTATATGTTCTACTGGAACTCCACCAGTCATCTTAGTAACTGGGCCACATTATTTAATTAAGTCTTTTTGCTATGCTACATTATCTAGCATTTCAACATATCTCATCACAAATAGGGCTGTGGAAAGCTTGACAATAATGGCATCAGTTTAATAGTTTATCTCCATCTTCTTAGATCCTTTTCTCAAAGAAAGTTATCAAGTGATCAAGTCATACAAAGGCTTGATGATCTAGGAGCAGTCCTTCACAAATTTACAATAATAACCAGGAAAGCTTAGGAACAGTGTAAGCTCTTGAAGTTTTCTATGATTTGGACAAGTCTTTGAACGAGTGTACATGGTCTCCGGTTCAATTTTGAACTCTCCGAATGTTCTGAGATATGATGTCTTGAAACTATCAGTTGTCTGGAAAACTTTGCACTTCTCTGGGGATAGTTTCAACTCACTTTTTCTGATATAGTGTAGAACCTCTGAATTTCCTCTGTTATGTTCTTTAGATGTCGCAGAGCATATGACTGAATCACCCAAAAGTATATGGACCACTTTCAAATTATATAATGTGTATATGTATGTCTTTGTGTTTGTGTGTGTGTGTGTGTGTGTGTATATATATATATATATATATATATATATATATATATATATATATATATATATATATTATAGGCACTGTAAACCTAAACATTCAAATAACTTCATTCTATTAAGCTGTGTAAACTTAAAATGTCCTTATAAATTCTACTGACTTAAAATTTTTTGAGATGTTATAACATATAATCCAATTCTGAGTTATGGAAACTAAAAGTTCTTGATTAATTTCAAATCACTTTTGGATTAAGTAATATGTACTCCAGATTATTAAATTACTACAACTTAAAAATTTTGGAGTTCCAATGTCCTGCATCCCCTAGCAAACTTTCTGCAGTGATTGAAAAGAGCTTTTAAAAGAGAGAATGGTCAATAGAGTCTTCATTACAACTACTTTGCATTTGGTGCAGTGTTTGGCTGACAAGCCAATTTTATGAAGCTAAAATCTGTGAGGTAATGACCGAATGCCTCTAAGTCAGAATCTCGCCTAGACGTCATGTTATGTGATGATCCATGACTGATGTTCTTGACTGATGTCGGATAGCCAGCACTTTCTCTTGGGGCAGCTCCGGTGCAGTGGGCAGATCGATGATGACCCGTTTCTGGGTTAGGGTCTTGTACACTTTCTCTTGTAGTTATAGCTTAACCAGTGCAAGTTAGTTCAAATGACAAAAATCAGTGACCACAACATATTTTCCATTGTTACATAAACTTAGAACTTGTAATACTCACATTTTTGACAGGAATACTTGATAAAGTTTTCAATTCTGCATTACGTATCCTTCACAAGTTAAAGTTTTTCTAAGGTTTCTGAACATTTTTTTAAGTAAAGTTGATTAATCACATTTTACAGTGTGGATATAATCCATACATTTTTCCATTTGTTACTTTTCCATATATTCTGATGATCTTTCAGAATCCTAAGGGACACAGAAAAGCACTCATGATTTTGTTGCTTTTTTCCATCTCAACTTGTAAACATCTGGATTTCAGATTGAGAACCAGAAACCATTTTGATCCTTATAAACCTGAGACAGTTTCTTCCAGTTTGGATAACATCTACACTTCTTTCACTGTATGAAGATTTAACTCTGGGTAGGCAATGCAGAGTCACGCTTAAGCATGAACAGTCTTTGAACAGTAATTTCTGATGAAGAAATTGATAATTCTACCTCCAATAGTACAACAGTTTAGTTTAGAATATTTTGTGTGTGTGTGTGTGTGTGTGTGTTTAAGTGAACCATTCAAATTAAATGCAACGTTTTTGTAATTGCTATGTGCTGTGCGTGATGCGTTATGTGTGCATGAGGTTACTGATGTACTTTGTCCATCATTATCAGCACCATAATCAAAACTTTGAAGTCACACACATTCATTCTCAATAAATGCAAACAACAAGAACCTGTTTCATGTGTTGTACAGGGAAATGCATACTGGTATCAAATGAAAAACATTGTTATCTTGGTGTCAAATCAAAAGACGTTATCAGATATGTTACTGCTGCAAATGATTTTCAGTCTTTTACAGTATGGTTGTATGCCCTCAAAACCAGGTGCTAGAACTATGTATCCTGACTGATGCCTCATGGAGTCAGCAAGAATTTGAGGGAAAGGTGTGGATAGTAACTAGGCTGAAGGAGAAGAATCAGTACAAGGGACTCTCCTTGCAAGATCCTTTGGAGTTCAGCAGATTAACAAACCCCCTCTCCACTCTGAATGTTATTTGCTGTTTTTCTTAGGTCAAGAACAACAATACATCAGGCTGGAAATTTCAAACCTCACAAAGAATGAGGTCAAAGTTTCAGGTACCAATGAAATGTCTGGAACTGCCTTCTTTTCAGCCTGCTATTAGTCTAGATTAAAGTTTTCGTCATTAATTATTATCTTAATGAACATCGCTCTCTGAAATTCCATGATAAGAACTTTTGTACAGCAAATGTGTACCTCAAACTACAGAATGACTGAAGTGGAAAATTGCATTATAAATATGAAACGATGAAAAGTTTTAAAGTTGCAATATTAAAATACACTTAAGCAGTCGATGTAAAACTGTGTAATTGTTAGTATTATAGGCAGAAGCTAGACATTTCAGCTACTTATGTCGCAAACAGACAATGAAGCTGGATGCATGTACTGAGCAGGCATTCAGGCAAACTCAGAACAAACAGGCCTGGTTCAATCATTAATGAATTGAGTGCAAAATAACTATGCAAGACATATTCAACAAACAGGCAAAGTGTCAGAAATAACCAGAGTAAACAGGAGGATTTTAGGCAAGACTAAGGATGACTTGTTTGCTAGAGATGCCAAACCATCTTGTGAAACTGCCAAAGTCCTTCGCCTACTTTATCGGTACATTACTGGTTGACTTTAAATATTCACCAAGCGATTTCTAAAAATTTAAAAAGGGGCTACATAAGACAAGTGGGATGTCCTTCCAATATTGTGTTATAACTTGTCATAATTTGCAGTTTTCAGCATTGAGCTGACTCTCCTTTCCAGAGCCACAATAACTGCAGTCAAATGGAGAAGAAACATATAACAGAACAGAACTAACAAAATGCTAGCATCAAAAATAGACCTTTCAAATGAAATCTTACCTTTCCTTTTTTTTTTCTCTAAAGATTCACAACAGGAGTAATATCCAGCAAGTCACTTATCACTTATTCTTTTTCTTGGACCGAGTGCTAAATCATTTGTAGAGTCAGAAGGTACTTCCACAAATAGCTGATTCCTGATGTTTTCTCAAGTCATATGTACAGTACGAACATACATATTGTGTACACAAGTAGTTCATGCCTGAATATGTGAATAAGTGAATGAAGTTTGAATAACAGCAATTTTCAATAAAACATAAATAATTATTGTGAATTTTAGTCAAATGTTCTGGGATTCTCTTTGTTTATTTGTTTGTTTTTTTCCTCATGTTTTAGAGAAAATGATCTGCTTAATAATGTACATCTGAAGACTTTCCTGAAGGGGAGGAGTTCCCTGGGGTATGTGGCATCCAATATGGGCATGTCATCGGAGACAAGGAAGTGAGATTCGTTATTTAAGGCAAGACATTTGGCCTGACAAAGCCTGGTTGCCAAAAGATTTGTTGAAGCTCATACCAACTCATTCATTTATCTGTCATCTTGACTGTTCATTATAATCATAAAAGATGCCATCAAAATTCGAGCTCTGCCCAGGGAGAATGATTGGGGAGAACTATCCCTGTTTCATCATTGCAGAGATTGGACAAAATCATCAAGGAGACATTGACATTGCCAAGAAAATGATTCGAATGGCTAAGGTAGTAACTCTCTTATAACTTAGACTTTCTAATATTTGCAGGATAAGGGGCTCATTTGCCGTGAAAGAACACTGCAGTGTCTTTCTTATCAGTACATGGCAAGGTTGGGGTCAATTCTGAGCAGAATTTAGAACTGCAGTTAATTGTAGTTCATTCCAATTACTGTAGTTAATTCCAGTTCACGGAACTGGAGTTGAAATTAAACAAATATGGAAGATTTAGAATTTGAAATGACTTACCATGACAGAAAAAAGGAACTCAGATTGATGGAATTCCACAATCAAGTGAAGTGTTACCTGCAATTACAAAATATTTGAATAATATCAATCCCTTTGTTCAGCTGTACTGAAAACAGGTGCAAAACATCCATGATTGCATAAGATATTATAAACTAAATTAAAATTTTGTTTTATGACTTTCAAAGCAGGTTATGAACCATGTAAAACAAGGGATTACAAAACAAGAAAACTTGAGTCACGTTTTGGGTCTCCTGGGTTTTGCCGATTACAGCATCTAATGGTGCAGTGGTAGGTGGTGGTCAACAAAGCCCTACCTTATATTGCTGTGCGAATACTTGACAGTGACGACACAGAGAGGGATCAAATTTCTGTTAGTCCAGTGACATCATTAAGAGTTTGCAAATCTTGATTTCGTTTATACATCTAATTACTATATTTGTTTATTGGTGTAATAATTATGAAAACGAAATGTTCAAAAATTGGAGATGATTATTTCTTCATCTAGAGGCAGTGCATAATGAGGCTTTGTAAAGGCCGGTGATTAAAATAAAATGTACTTCATTTAGTATGAAAGACTGTTAACCTATTCCAGTTGTAATTCCAGTTCTTCACTTTAACTGAATCTGATTAATCTTCATTTGAATTGACCCCTGTTTTGTCATGATGCATGCATAGTATTCATGTGTTTATAGATTGTGTTCTCCAGCATACACATAAGATATAATATACTAGGGCACTGAGAAATACAAAGAGAAGGTTAATTAAAAGAGAAGTAAGATATTTAAGAATATTAAACAGTATTGTGCTAACCTAGCAACAACAAAGGCCAAAGTTGTTAGAAAACTTGATAAATATGACTGACAAAACACTTTTCTTTTTTCTTTGACTTTCTTTTCTCAAAACAGTCTTATATACAACTGTTAATCTTGCACATTTATTGAACAGCATTAAATTTTAAATGAATCCAAAAATTGTCTTACCTTATAATCAATTTTTTCTAACAGGACTGTGGAGCCGATTGTGCCAAATTTCAGAAGAGTGAACTGGAGCACAAGTTCAACAAAAAAGCCCTTGAGCGTCCATACAACTCAAAGCATTCCTGGGGGAGAACGTATGGTGAACACAAGCGCCACCTAGAGTTCAGCCACGAACAATACAAAGAACTCCAGCAGTATGCCCAGGAAGTTGGGATTTTCTTCACTGCATCTGGAATGGATGAGGTAAAACATGTTGAAACACCACATTTTTTTCAGCTGTTGTAACTTTTGGCAAAGCCCATCTTTATAACTGGAGAAAAAAAGTTAGGCTTGTTCAACTTGTTTGGCTTCTAAATTATTCATTCATTCCTTCATTAGTTCATTTTCTAAGCTGCTTTCCCAATTTGGTTTGCACAGGGGGTGCTGGAATCTATCCCAGCATTCTTTGGGCAAAAGGTGGGGAAACACCCTGGACAGGTCGCCAGTCCACCGCAGGCTTCTAAATCAAAACTTTTCAAATCAGCAAGATACAAATATATGAACACAAGACAAGCATTGCATGGCACAAGATCAGATCAACTTAGGACCAAGAATAAAGGATCTTGTGGCCATGTAATGTATAGTGCGATACTAAGTCTGTAATATAGTGATCCACCAGTGCATCAATGTCCTTATAGTTTATTTTGAAACAGAAAGTTATCATTCAAGGTCTGTTTTGGAATTGGGGTAAATGGTGGAGCAGCGGGTAGCACTATTGCCTCACAGAAGGAAGGTCCTGGGTTTGATTCCTGGCCAGGCGGGAGTGGAATTTCCATGTTCTCCCCGTGTCTGTGTGGGTCCCCTGCGGGAGCTCTGGTTTCCTCCCACGGTCCAAAGACATGCAGGTCAGGTGAACTGGAGATACAAAATTGCCCTTAGGTGTGGATGAACACATAAATGTCTGTTTGTCTGTATGTCTGTCCTGTGATGGACTGGCGACTTGTCTAGGGTGTTTCACTGCCTTTCACTCAATTAATGTTGGGATAGACTCCAGCACCCCCCACGCTCCTAATTAGGATAAGCGGCTTACATAGTGAGTGAGTATTCTGGAACTGATAAAAGTTAGTAAATTAAAAATCATTGTTGTTGTATGATTCAAATAACATTCACATCACAGTTCACAACATATCCAGTGAAACTGGAAGAAACATTTTGTATTTTTGTTTTCAAGATGGCCATAGAATTTCTCCATGAGCTTGATGTGCCTTTCTTCAAAGTTGCTTCAGCAGATGGCAACAATTTCCCCTATCTTGAGAATACTGCCAAAAAAGGTTTGTGTCTAGTAATGTCCCAAAAATCAACTTAAAAACAGATAAATCTACACATAAGTTGTTGTAACATATAAATTTTATTTAGTTAATGCAGATCTGAAAAGGGATCCCCAAAATGGATCTGTTTTGCTTGACTGTGATTGGGTGGGCCATGTGGGTATTCCTCTGTGATAGGACGGCCAATGGTGATTTCCAGTGGCATGCAGTCTATGGAGACAATGCGACGGGTTTATCAGACAGTGAAGCAGCACAACCAGAACTTCTGCATCCTGCAGTGCACCAGTGCTTACCCTCTGGAGCCTGAACATGTGAACTTACGTGTGATCACCGTAAGGGACTCAAAGCACTGACCTCCTCTCTGCCCACCTCCCGAACCTGTTTCTCTCTCTTTCTCTGCCCTTCTGTCTTCTGTAAAAGCAAGTCTGAAGTAAAAGAAAAACTTTTATGTTTCCGTGAAAGTATAACTTTTATATTATTTATGTAACCATATTATTTACAAGCATTCAAAATATTAATATCATTTAAATCATTGTAAGATCCATTGTCTTGCTGTGAAAATTCATTGATTCACAGTTCTACGACTCTTTAACACAAATGCAGGAATATTTGAAGGAATTCCCTGATATTCCTATTGGATACTCTGGCCATGAGACTGGCATCAGTATCACCGTGGCAGCGGTTGCAATGGGGGCAAAGGTGGTTGAGCGCCACGTGACCCTGGATAAAAGCTGGAAAGGCAATGACCACGAAGCCTCTCTGGAGCCCGCCGAGCTGGCCGAGTTGGTGCGCTCCATTCGCGTTGTGGAGAGGGCACTGGGGACAGGTGTCAAACAGATGTTGCCCTGTGAGATGACCTGTCACAGTAAGGTTAGAATATCACATCTGTGCACATGCTTAAAGCAACAACAACAACAGCAATAATAATAATGAATCATACAATATGAAACTGATAAAATACAATGAACATAGATCAGTAATAAATATGATTTTTTATAGTGTAGTTAAAGGGAATTCTTTATAAAATGACTTCTAAAATGCAAAACTGACATATTTGAAGAAAGTTGTTTTTAAAGTTGGCTGAAAACATTGTCACTGTACTCAGATGCACTCATCATACACTCAGCAATCTTAGAGTTCAAAACAGCACATCCTTAAAGAAATTCTACAATTGTCTCAGCACTATCGGTGTCTTGTGTAACTACAAACAGATGTCTATTTGTTTGCAGCTGGGAAAGTCAATTGTGGCTAAGATGGCCATTCCCAAAGGTGCTGCTCTGACCATCGACATGTTGGCTGTGAAGGTTGCTGAGCCAAAGGGAGTGATCCCTGAAGACATTTTTCAGCTGGTGGGAAAGAAGGTTTTGGTAGATGTGGAAGAAGATGACAGCATCACTGAAGATATGGTTGATGGTTATAGCAAGAAGGTCTAACAGTGAACAAGCTCTACTGCAACCTTCATCTAGTCTCTCAGAGAATGAATCCTTAATCAATAACTTCAGAAGATGGAATAAATAAACTGTCACTATAAAATAGAAAAAGAATCCTTCGGTTTTGAACTCTGTTTGACTTTGAAATGTTTGACTTTGAATGGAAATAAATATAATTATGACCACACACCCAGTTTAACTTGTCTTAATTACATCATCAGACAACAAAATTAGATGGGGGGGGGGGGGGGGGGGGGGTTACAAAAAGGATGGGGGGGGGGGGGGGTGTTGTGATGTGACTGGGAAAGTTTTTTTAAAAAAAAGGATGGGGTCTTCAGTAATTGAATGGTCTGTCTTGCTATGTTTTCATGCTTATGATGCATACAGTATCTGACATGATCATTCAGACAGAACAGACAGCTCTATAAATTCTAAATTCTTTTTTCTAATCACTATTCTTATGACATAAACCACCTGGAAAGCACACACACAAAGTTTGGTTCCTGTCCTGTCCTGTGCAGTGTTTTTGATTCTTGCAGTTCACTTGACAAATTCAAGCTGAAGTTTAAAAAAAAAAGTGTGATTATACAACTGAAAATATACAATTAAAATATTGAACAACATTTGTAACGTGATGTGCGCTGCTGGATATTTGGGTTCGCAGTCTATCACTATAGTATTTGTAAATTTAGTGTCTTCATCCCAACTACATAACCAATGTCATTCAAGGTAATGTCAATAATACTATGTTATATTGATGTACATTAATGCATGAGGTATCAGAGGGGGAAAAGAGCTCTTGGTTAGGTAGTAAGCCATCACCCGTTTAGATAAGCTCCGTTAACAAAGTTATACTAAAAGCCACTTTTATCTCCAAAGTTGTCTCATGACTCCTAAAACGCCCTGATTTAACTGAAGTAATTTTAAAGCAGAAATAAGTTTGCTAGCCATTATATTTAGGGGTGTCACTGAGGGCTGTAAAATAATACTTTGGAATGGGATTTTAATAGCATCTCCCAAAGAGAGTCCCAGGGACGCTTCTTAGAATTTCCATAGTGTCAAACTCGTAATTAGTATTGAAAGATATGTCCATGTGCGTGGGCTCACTTACTCATGTGTAAAGTCTCGTTTACACTTTAGTCATTTATTTATTTTTTGGCAAAAGATCTCAGTGCCCAATTACCAGCTTTACCTGCCAGTTCCGCACAACGGCAACCCAAATGTAACACCTGCATGCTACGGCAGAGGAAGTAGGCGTGACGCATTTGTGCTCGTTGCTGTCAAATGAATGTCCAGAATGTTTCCCTAACTTACACACTGTTCCATTTGTGCGTTGCCACCATGGCGGATAAAAGTAAACTTACCACAGGGGCTAATGCATCAAGCTCACAGCAAAGCAGTAATGGCTGGAGCAATAAACGCCGACACATTACGGCGCTCATCCTTGCGAGAGGAGGTAGCAAAGGAATACCCCTGAAGAACATCAAACTGCTTGCCGGAGTCCCGCTTGTGGGATGGGTGCTTCGGGCAGCGCTGGACTCCGACCTCTTTGACAGGTGCAGTAAAGGAAAATTTGCGGAAAAGATTTTGCGCTCTTTCTATGAGACAAAAAGCTGCTTAGGACGCATTTGTGTAGTAGAAAAAGAAGAAACGTTGTATGAACTTCATATGAATTACTTCATTCATTAAGCAAAACAAAATAAAAACCCAGTTTATTTTGCAGACGGTCAGTTGTGGTAAAATTTTGGAGAAAATGTTTTTGCTTTGATGTTACCATCTCATTCTTTTACACATACATATTTATTTGAAAAGCAGTGTATGCGAGAAAGAGGTCTTATCTCCTTTTAATATTCAATAAACAACGTCGAGAGTAGAGAGAGAGAGCGTCTTCTCCTTAACTAGATTTATATGGCGGAGAAAACGCTGAACTGAATTTTTTAAATCGCTGTTTCAATGTCAGTCGCTTGACGTAAATATGACTGATTTTTTTAATAATATGTGTATAGACGATTGTGCTCAGGAAAAGTAAGTTGTTTGAAAAAATATGTTTTTTCCTGTCATTTTACGCGTTCGCTCCCAACAAGCATTTTAGAATGTTACTTGGCAGCGTTTGAGTTGTCTGCAAATCCTTAGATCTAGACTGTTTAGGATATTGGATTTCATTTTCAAGTTCACAAAGGAAGGTCGAGTGTAGAGTGAAACCAAATGAAATACAAACTCTTCAGCATAAGTTTGACTTGTGATTGAATTGTATTCCTTAAACTTCGAGGCAATTTCAGTAAGAGTCTATGTGTATCGCTTTTTTTTTGTCCATTTGTACTAGTGTTTGGGTATCAACGGACCATGATGAAATTGAGAAAGTGGCCAAAGCTTGGGGGGCACAAGTCCACCGTCGCAGTCTTGAGGTTTCCCAGGACTCATCTAGTTCCTTGGAAACCATGCAAGAGTTCGTCCGGCAGAGGCCAGGTACGCTACGTTTACATAGCCTACGCACTGAGAGAAAGTGTATGTACATGTATGTATGTATGTATATATATATAATACATGTGTTATTCATTACAGTTTGAGTTAAGTTCAACTTAGCTGTACTTGTGCTGTACTTGCGCTTTTAGAATACACTGTGTCACAGAGCAGCTTTCCAGAATTGCAGAACGGAGTTTTGTTTTCTTTAGGGATATGCTATTAAAACTGGTTGAACTTGATCCCCTGTTGTACTTGAACTTTTATGTGATTAAAAAAAGGAAACTGTTATAGACCTGGAAACATAAGCAGGAAGTAGACTTACATAGTTTCTGACAGTCATAGTTCCAGTGCAGCAATTACTTTAGTGCTTGTGTTTCAGAGCTAAGCGGCTACATGCAGCAATGATAATGATAACATTATTTTGATACCGAGTAATCTCCTTCCTGATACACTCTTGTCATACAAACTTGTGGTGTCATGCTCACTTAAGGAAGAGAGCTTTGCTAAAAAAAAAAAAGGACAGACATCTCTATGTGTTTGAGAGTATGTTCCATATTTCATATCAAAATGAATTGGTCACAGTGTAATAATGTATCTTAATTGAACTGGTGACACTGTCAGACATGACACAGCTCTGTTCCTCACATTCCATTTGAGCTCTTATGGAAATGAATAGTGTTTATTTTCAGCGCTTTTCCCTCTGTGTCTGATGAAACACACATCTCTTTGTTCTGTGCTATGTCAAACTGAGCTTGTGTGATTAGATACCGTGAGTTTAATCTGTGGCCATCATCATCGTCTGTGTTACAGAAGTGGACGTTATCTGTCACATCCAAGCCACCTCGCCCTGCCTGCATCCACGCCATCTTAGAGAAGCACTGCAAGTGATCTTAGACCAGGGTTATGATTCTGTCTTCTCCGTGGTGAGGAGACACCAGTTCCGTTGGGAGGAGGTCAAACAAACAGGTAAGCCAACTCACTCCTGCCTTGAATAATATCAAAATACATTAATTCTGTGATTATGGTATTCATGATGTTTTTACTTAAGCTCATCTTGTATAGTGCTTAAATATTTCAGTTGCAACACAAATTTGATCCTTAAACCAGATCTAAAACTAATGTGTATGCTGCTTTTTGTTGTTGTCTTGGGGTTTGTCTTGGGGTTTCTCCTTTTAATTTACTTTGTTAAGTTCTTTTCCTGATACTTCTATTCTGATTTTCTCCTCACAGAAGGCAGATGCTCTAAACCCTTAAACATAAATCCATCCAAGAGGCCACGTCGCCAGGACTGGGACGGAGAGCTGTGTGAAAATGGCTCCTTCTACATCAACACGAGAGAGCTCATTGAGAAGGGTGTCCCTCAGGTAGGAGTCTATCAATTTACAATTTACAATTTAGTTATTTGGCAGACGCTTTTTACCAAAGCGACTTACAATCAGTGCATCAGTCGGTCTATCAAGTATGTTCTTCAAACCAGGACCCAGAAATGAAGACTCTGTGCTAAACCATAATAAGTCTACTTTCTATATTTGTGTATCTTCTTCTTCTTTATTCCCTCTCTAAGACAGGGAAAGTTACTTACTATGAGATGCCTCCAGAATACAGTGTAGACATTGATGTGGACATTGACTGGCCTGTTGCAGAACAAAGAGTTGTCAGGTAATGAAACTCTTTTAATGACAAGTCATTGCGCACTTGACTTAAATGTTTTGAACAAAAAGTACACAATGTTTCATTATATAATTACCTCATTATAAAATAAATACATTGATACGCATGTACTATTGTTCAGTCCAAAAACAGCAGCACCTACCATTTTGAAAATAAAACCCAACATTTAACAGCATGTATTTCTTCCCTGTTGTATTTACACAAGATAGTGGGTCAAGTTATTAACAAGCTGTCTAACAGAAATAAACACAGTTAGAGGAGGCTACAAGACTTGTGTGCACTGCAAACAATGCTATAATTCAGATAGGCTGCGAATGCATTTCCTTCAATCTCCATCTATATAACAATGTCATCTTACATGGACATGTAAACATGTGCTGGTTTCTGACAGGTATGGGTATTTTGGCAAAGAGGAGCTGGAGGTGGTCAACCTGCTGTTTTGTTCTGTGTCAGGCTGTCTGACAGATGGACACTTATACATATCGATAACTGGAGAGGAGATGGTGTCCATCCACAGTAGAGACCTGATGGGCATCCACATGCTTCAGAAAGATGGTGTGGAGGTAATATATTAATGGACTTAACATTCACTGTGATCACTCAAATATTCTTAGATCTTTTTCTCCAGCAGTGCAGTGTTATAACCCAAAGGGTATGATACATTAACTAGTGTAAACTTGTTACTGAGTTAAGGCGACTCTCCTTGTAAACAATTAATGTGAGATAATCCCACCTAGGTGATTCTGATCTCCTCAAAAGATGATCCCGTGTCCAAAACTCTGGCAGACAAACTTGCCGAGCGTGCAGGTTGCAAAGTGATGCATGGGGTGGAACAACGGCAAGTTGTAGTAGAGCGTCTCATGAAAGAGAGAGGGCTGGTATGGAAGAAGGTGGCCTACCTGGGTGAGTCCTTGACCGTAATATTAAGTAACTGGTCTTACAGTCAAGATGACGTTAACTTTTTCCAACAAGTTCCTTTATTATCCATTTAGATGTTTGTTGAAGGCAGTACTTGTTCAGTAGTAAAGTTGACTCAATCATGAAAAAAACATTTGAGCCAGAATGCTTGCTTATTTCTTTGTCTCTTTAAGCAAACAGGCAACTTAGAACATTACACATTACTGCAATGTCTCTATGCTGTTTGGAATTTAATATGATATTTATACATTCAAAGTAGCACATGGTAGAAATAACATCAATTGGGTTCATCAGTCTTACAGGGTTAACAAGAAGACATGAAACTGTGAATATCACTGTCACTGACATTTGACCCAGAACCTAAGGTGGAATCATATTCTCCCATCAACTCTCACCTCAGGAACTGACATACTGGATGTGGATTGTTTGAACCTGGCTGGGCTGAGTGCAGTAGCAAGTGATGCCCCTGCAGAGGCTCTCAATGCAGCTAAGTACAACTGTCATAGCCCTGCAGGAAGAGGGGCAGTCCGGGAGTTTACCGAACATATCCTGTTACTGAAGAAGAAAGCCAAGTCCAAGATGGACCAAGACCGCATTGACCGAATGTCCTTCTAGCTCAAGATCAGTTAGAAAGATTCTTCAGATATAGGTCCCATCTGAGACTTTGCAGCTGTTTAATTTCATGCAGATATACAAAGTTAACGGCATTAGACAAATCAGATATCGGGATCTACTTTGCCATTGCTGTTGTTTTCTATATTCCTAGACAATAAGAGTTTCCCTTTTCGGTGCAATCAATTAGAACATAAAGAGCACTGAGGCACTTGAATGGTATAAGGAAGGAATTGTACTTGTCTTTGCACTTTGAAGAGCAGCTGATAGACACATATAGCTTGGAAATGGAAGTGCTGTGATTAATTATACTCATTACTGTCTCAGGGTATGTATTAGCACATTATGGTTTCTTTCAGATGAAGGTTCAATTTAAATAAATCTTTGCGTGATTAGATTATGGGATTTTATCTCTTAACTTTGAAGGGCTGTCTACGAAAAGTGATTGAATGGTGTGTATGTTTTCCCAATAAAACCACAGAAGGTCAGCACACCTACATATTTGCGGTGATTGTCATTTATTGTGTCATTGTCATTGGCAGGGGCGGATTCAGGAATGGGCGACATGGGAAGCAACTCAGGATGGCATCTTGCTGGGGGTGGCAGGGGGCACCCACATAAAAAAAAAATTGGAATGGTGACACTTGTGCGATCAGTTTTGTATTGCTCATTTGCATGTCACATCAGTGATGTCATATCACCGCGTGGTCAATTAACATTGTAGGGGTGGGTACCCTGACTCTGGTTTGTGAGTTAGCTTGCATACTGCCTGAGAAGGACTCCCACTCCGATGTACGAGATGGGGAGGGGGGAGGGGTTCGGTTGACCTCAGGTCAGTCACACTACAAAATGCTACCAAATAAACCACGATTCATTTAAAATACTGTGAATATATAGTTTCACAGACATATTGTTGCATTTTTTCTCTGATTTGTGAGAAATCATTAAGAGTAATATAAAATTAGTCTGCACCTGAGGCGCCGTAAGTGGGACTTTTGGCTCTCGGAATATCTCTGTTAATCAACACCGTCCATGTTATGCCAAAAGATGGAGGGAGACGTTAATAATCGCAGCAGTATCCTAATGTGCAGTCTCATTGATTTGTGCAGGTATTTCTGTGTTGCCAGGGGGGGATGTTACCTGTCTGTTTCACTCGTAAGCAAGGGTGTCAAGTTGTCAAGTGTGGGATTTGAACTCTAGTTCTTGGAACCAAGGGTGAAAGGCTGAACTGATTGAACTACCCACTGGTTCAGAAAAAAAACAAATGCAGAGGCTTCCACAGGAAGTCAAGTTTTAATGAAATCCAGAGTAGGCAAGACACTAAAAAAAAAGCAATCCTAGGATACATTGAAAAATCAAGAGGGCAAAACAGTTCTCCAAAAAACAAAGGAAAAAAGCAAAGCAAAAGACAAAGTCAAAGAATGACACAGGACATTCTCACAGGGGTTTCAATAGGAAAAGACTGAACAAAGACAGACACAGTGAGGGCAACTGAAATATACGGATCAAACAAGACACAGGTAAAACGCACGATCTAAATGACTAACAAAAGTGCTCGATGGCACCATCTGGTGGCCAAAATCTGTATAGAGGTCCCACAGCTAACCGAGGGAGCTCATAGCCAGCCCAATTCGCATTATTTTAGGATTAATGTTTGACTCCTGGTTATGATGTCACTGCGTTCCACCAGCCAATCTTATGTCTCGATCACAAGGTATGTAACATAGTAATGTTTAAGAAGAAGGGCGAAGCGTACACTGACTGTCCAATGGATTTTGTTGATCTGGGAAATCGGAATGACCAACAGATTACTCGATTGTAAAGCACAATTTCTTTGTAACTCCATGTGAAGTAGGGTACAGTCGACACTGAAAATATGTTCCTGTCCCGTTTGTGCTTTGAGGGCTCCAGGGCTCCAGCTCTCCAGCTCCGGTGTCTGTGTTTTCACAGTTCTGATTACATCAAATTAGAAGTGGCGAAGTTGCAATGTAGCAAATGCTTTGAGCAAAGAATGCAGACACCAAATTAATCTGTAGTTAGTATCTTACAATTAAACGTTTTCACATTTCTCTGTGCTGAATGCTGTTGATGTGGTGATCGAGTGATTTATACAACTGTCCAAAATTAACATGTACAGAAACTAATACTGAATGTTTGTGCACTGGTTGAACTTCCCCTCTAATGCACCCACTAACACCCTCTGACGCTAATCATGAGTGTGCAAAATGGTCTTTGAACTAGAGTAAAAGATTAAATCTTATAGCATGCGGAAAACATTGCATGCACAGCTTAGGTACCTGTTGGGAAGTGTGATTGGTCAATCCATCAACTGATCGCTTTGCAGAGATAAATAGCCGGATGTAGGAGACCCTTCATTGTTCCAGTTGGTGCAACCGGATAAAAAATAAAATACAATAAAAGTTTACCAAATCTGGATCAGATAAATCTGTATTGTAAGAAATGGAGAAGAAACACCAGATACTTGGTTTTGCCTACTATATTTTATATTTATGTCTCTTGTATATTATGGAGGGGCATGAATAATTAAATTAAGCATTTAAAAAAGTTATATTTACATGGTAAAATTGTACGCTGTCAATTTTTTTTACAAACTGCTTTTTTTTTTTCGGTATGGTTTGCCCACTGCTAGACTGATAGTACACAGTGAACAGGCTCTCCAAAACAGTTTGAAGTAAACTGACTTTGTACATATCTTTCCCAGATTCACCGCATGGTTGCAGGCCTGCGGATTTTAAATTAGTCTTAGGTGATTAATCTGGATGTATTGGGGTGATTTCAATGTATTTAGGTGACTAATTTCAACATAATCTTTGGTAGTGTTTTGATAGGCCTTTATTAGGGAGATATTAACCAACTGGTAAAGACAGCCAATTGTACAGTTATGTAGTTTCATTCCACTATAGGCTTTATTTCCATATTATCAATAATAAATACATTAGTGGTGACATGCTCTCTGTAGTGCTTGCACTATATTTTAGACCTAAAACTCACAGCAAACACTAAATCTCTTTCACATCTGTGCAAATTACAGCTCCAATTGAGACTTATTTCCTCTAAGTGTTCCAAAGCAGAACTGACTACAAAATGGCCACAGCACTATCTGTCTATATGTTTGTATAAGTAGTGAGTACCAAAAAAAGTTACCAGTGTCTTTTTATAAACATGAAACTATCAGAAAACTAAATTTTAAGAGTCTATAAATCTCCAGTCATGTGTTAAAACTAGCTTGGGATAAGTGATTTTCCTCCTTTTGCTGTATCACACTTTACAGTCACAAAAAATATTATATCAAGGAAATTATTCATAAAGAGTGTGAGTTATAATTGCCTTAGTTCTACTTTTAGTCTTAAAATAACCCAAAACTTTAAGGCGTAGGTTTACTTTATTCATTGTTTTGCTTGCTATAATTCATTTTAGAACTGTCAAATAATTTTGAGATTGGTCATGCCAATCTCAAGTATGGATTACAAACCAGATAAGGCTTAAATGTCCTCTGCCTAATACTTTAGTTTAGTCAACATAGTCAAAAGGTTGTCCTGTTTAGAGACACATCTTTCAAAGGCAATTTTGACTATAATCTAAGTGCTACATTCACTGTGTTACCTGATTCCTAGAGAGGGGGTTTTCTGTTTAAGAGTAATGGCTCTGTCCATTGACTGGTCAATCTTTGTTGGCAGACGTGGTGATGGTGTCCTGTCTGGTTTCACCCTACAAACACATGAAGCAAAATCGATATAAAACTTGTGATCGTTATAACAGGAACATAACTAAATGCAAAAATGCAACTAAGCAAGCTGTTGATTTTTTTTTTTTTTATTACAAGAACAAAAATGTACTAAAGCTTATATTGGCTTACAGGAACCCGCACTTATGTTAGCTCACCAACTAATCTGTATGCTGTGTATGTAAATAATTCTGGAAAAGAGCATCTGCTGAGTGAAAACTAAATTGAATTAAGTGATGAAGTGATGTGAACACAAAAAGCAATCTGCCAATCATAAAATTATGCACTTTGAATGTGGCTGGAATAAGTTATCATGAAAGATACATGCCCAGATGTCAGTAGATGATACCACTGGGGTGTCACTGTTGGGGGTTCCTGGGTTGCCAAGTTCATCATGGCTGTGTGAAAAAGACAAAGACACACATTATGCCTCTTCCACTATTCATGGCAGGCCAACATTAATGCACTTATAAATGCACACATACACACATACCCTTTATCTGCAGTGGGCTCCTCTTCATCCATAATGAGACAGAAGTTCTCTCAAACTGAGAACATATCAAAATGAGTAGTCTGAAAAAGTGAACAAGCACATAAGAGAGTGACATATACCAACTTTAGAACAAGAGAAGGGCCAAGGGGGAGGGGGAGAGGGAGGGGGGGAGTGAGATATACAGGAGTGACAGAATACATTTAATTCACTTAGTTCATAATACTTTAAAATTATCACCAGTTATAACAGTTTAGACAAAATTAGTCTGGCTGATTTGAAAGAGGGAAAAAAAATCCTGCACCTATCAAAGTACAGCAGTTAAAAGTAAATGATCCATTAGGTCTTTCCACTGTTTTTACTGATCAATGCCAGGGTGTTCTGAAGCAAGAAGGTATGTGTTTTGTGAATTAGGCACTTACTGATAAAGACGATTTTAACAAAACTACCCACATCAACAAAATATAAATGAGACAAATAACTGATGAACTTTACATACATATTCATCAAAAATCACAGGAAATGGATAATACCCATCAGTCAACTTATCCATAACATTGGCATTTGTCAGAAGGTGGACCAGTCAGTGCAAAATATTTTATAGGGTTCCATTACATCTCAGTAAAGTGCTAGTGCTAGTAGTTTCTAGTATTTCTAAAATACTAAAATACTTCCTATATGAAACTTTTGTAAACACAATCTACAGCAGAGTAAAAAATGTTGCATGATAACTGAAAAAAGGGTTTGAAATAATCAACCAATACATATAATTTTTAAAATACCTCAAACCTAATGCACATAGAAAGATCATAATAAAACATTCCAAAACACTGGAGTTTTATGCAGCTTTTTTCACCTGTGTTTAAATAGGCGCTGCAGCCTGCCGATTTTCAAGAAAACAAAACCGATCCTGATTAGATATCCTCTCATAATAGGGAAGAATTGAGTCAATGCCGGTCGTTGGTTATCAGCGTAAATTCTATATTGAACCAGTGTTTACTGATTGTTCCTTTGCGGGACACATAAAGCCATTTTCTTTTTCTCTGGGTCTTCTCAGCATATGTAGCCTAGTATGTTCAAGCAATGTCCTGAAAACGATCTTCAAATGAACACCGCCGCAACATTTTGTATTTCTTGTGTAGCCTATTGTATAAAACATTTCAGAAAAAAATTTTTGGTATGGTCGCTCGAACTTCTGTATTCAACCCCTCCGAAAGTGAAGGTTTTCTCTGCATCCAGTCATAAACTGCAGGTTACTCAGGGGCGGCGCCAGAGATTTTCTTTTGCTGGTGCTATAGGGTTGCTTGACTTTTCAGCGAGGGTGCTCTAAAATTTACGGTTTCCCATTAATATGCCGGTTGCTACAGCTTAATTTCTACTGTAACACCCCCGACACACGTACACACACGCGAGCGCACACACGCGCACATACGCAGTACCCGTTCCGCGACAATTGCAATGCCATTCTGTGTTGAATAAAAGGCGAGATATTCAGCTCATGGGATATGGATACAAAGTTCGCAAGCCAGCCTACGGAAACACACGTCTGAATAAAAAAAATCACTCAATTATGCAATGGCCAGGGCTTGCACACAAGCAGCAAGCAGCAGACACAGGTTGTGCACATTTCAGCCTCAGGTTCTGAGATCATTAAGTAATGGTGCCAGTTACCGACGCCTCAGCTAATGAATCGACAGTTTCCGTTCCATAGAACTGATGTCATATGAATGAGCGTTGCAGACAGATAACTATAAGGAGTCAGAATTTGTGCCACAACCGCCAAAAGTATTAAATTCATAATAGGCAACATAGGGAAAAGTCATGCACTTACCATTAGACATCTTCATAACAAAACGTTTATTAAGTAAAAAATGCTAGTGGAGGACGGGGCGGGGAGGACAGATACATCTCTGTGTGTGTGTGTGTGTGTGTGTGTGTGTGTGTGTGTGTGCGTGCGTGGGGGGTCTAAGTGTAGCTACAGCACCCCCAAGCCCCTCCCTGGCGCCGCCCATGAAGCTACTAGTTCGAGGTTTCTGACACTGCTTTTAGATTGTTTAGATTAGCTGCTTTTAGACGCGCACTGAGGAAAACATGTCAGGGCACGTGCTGTTGCAAAGCACACGAACATATACAGTCTTGCAGCTTTTTGTACTATTGTACAACTCAGCAAAGCAAATTCAGAAAAGATCCAACTCCCCATTTCTTGACAGAATGTTCATGTTGCGAATGAGTTCAGGCACGGGATCTCAAAAAAGACCACCGGTTTAGCGTGATGGCAATTAACCATACACCCACCCAGTTATGTGCGCTATTTAGTGCTTTCAACTAAACACGTGAATTTGAATTGCACATTGAATTTGTCTACTTAGGCACTTACAAATCCACAGTCTTAAAGTATTGACGTTTATTGTCTGTGCCTGACATAACTAAGAACGTAAGACGGTCTGTTAAATGCCGTGGTCAGGCTGTGCACATATTAACCACACAAATTTGAAACATGTCGTATTACAAAGCAAAGCATGCCTATGCCATATCTATCTCCGTCCTCCCTTTAATTGCAAAATTCATGTTAAAAACTCGTGAACAGGTCTAAAACACCGAAGTTTGTGAATTAACTGTTGTTTCACTTTCACGTCACTTCACATGATCCTCTTCCGCATTTCCAGATTCTGCCTGCAACATGCTGCCTTCTCCCAGTTGGGACGTTTTTACGCGAACTAACCGCGTGGCAGAGAAAGTCGATCTCCGCACGCTCTCTGCACTGTTCTTCTTAACTGCTAATTTTCTGTTACACTGAGTGACGAACTGGAAGATCTATTCCAGAGGCACCGGGATTTCATTTACCTCGTAATATACGGTCGTAAATAAAAGCAAAAAGGTGCAGTCTCAGTGGAAGTAAACATAAATCTTTGCTGTTGAGAGCAGTGTGACAGAAAAAATCAACAACTTCCATTCAATAAAAGTACAAAAGAGGAAAAAGAAAAAAAAACGTATGCATCACAGTCATACACCTCCCCGATAAACAAAATTCTCAAATAAAAGGACTTATTATTCCGGAACTTGTATGAGTGCAAAATTCGTTTAAAAGCTCAGCATAAAAACATTGCATATCAGTAATATACGCAGGTATGAAGGTAGGGTACAGAGGAGCGAAGATACGTAAATAAAGCTTTTGTTGTTCTGAGCTGAATTCAAGATAGCCCATTCATGACTGTGATGAGAGCAAATGGCAAGAAAATTGTCATTATTTTTTCCTGTTTTCATTTTTGATGCCAACATTATAATTAAGGAAATTTGGGCAAATTAATGAAGAAATAGCCGAGATCGAGCTCTCTTTCTTTCTTTACACATAGGGTTGTGATTGATTGTAAACAAAGAAGTAGGGTGGGATAGTTCAATAGTAGGAAGCACAGCTTAAAAAGCAGGATGACAATAAGAAAAGGGGGATTGAAAAGGTAGACTACCTCATATTTTAGAAACGGTCCTCTTGCTTATGCCTCCATCACATGTGAGATGCACTTTTTAAAACGACTTTATTGTTGTCGAACAAATGTACAGTACACGTCTGGGGTGTATAAAACAACCAGTATTCACGTGTAAAGGAAAACCAAACTCGAAAAGAAATTCAGAACGACGGGGAAGAAGCAGCCATTCAGTGAATTTTCCCAAGCAATAAAAAGCAGACGCATGAGGGTTCAGAATAACAGATACTGTACCATGTTCTTAAGTGGTGAGTCAGTTTACTTGCTCTTACCTCTAAGCTATATTAACGATTTGGGGGGAAATGTTCTTAAACCATCACCCAAGAACCCAAGAATCACTACCAGAGACTGCTGAACTAAACATGGTAGTAGTCCACATGAGCCCAATTTCAGAAGGACCCCCAAGAATATATACAAATAACTCAAAACTGTGGTGATGTTACTCTTGATACCGAAGTTAAAAACAGCAGACTTCGAAGCATCTTATCGATTCGTTTCACCATAAATAAGTGATCAGTGATGTCAGAAGCACGTGTCTGCTTTGGGATCTGTATCAAAAGAAACGTAAACCTCAGCCCTCATGCACTTTCAGTTTAAAAGGCGCCACCAAGCACTTCTCTTGAAGTATCTTGATTGAGTTCATATATAACGTCCAGACTGGTCCTAGGTTAAATTTTAATAAGGGCTATTCGGGCGTTAGTAGGTTATACCAGATGCAGTTTACTCTATAAAAACCAATAGAAACCAGTTGGTTTTCTACTGGTTTTCAATTGGTTCTCTACTGGTTTTCAATTGGTTTTCTACTGGGATTTTCTACTGGTTTTCAATGGGAATTTCCACTAGGGGAAGCTTCTATGGCGAAGCTATTCGGTTTGCTACTACTACTACTACTACTGATTATTTTATTTTTATTATTATTATTATTAGATCAATTTCTGTTGAAGATCGGATAAAATTAAATTGTATCATTTAATGAGATAAGTGTGATTACATAACGGTAACACAGTTTAGCCTGAAATGTCCTATGAAGAGTGTTGGATAAAAAGCGTGTCTGTTTAATGTCTGTCTAAAAAGAAAAAAAAAGGAGAAAAAAAATCCAGTGACCCAGCATCCAAAATGACAAATTACACAAATACTCTTTAATGCCGCTATTTTTTAACTATGTCCTGGAATGTAAATGAACCAACATCTCAGATATGGCTGAAAAATGCACGTAAAAACACTGACATTTTAGAAAATATTAGCCACAACTTTTATGTAAACATTACCAAAATGTTTAGGGGTTTATTTATACTAGGCTTTATTTCAGCAGTTGCGTAACAACATTTTGATTTGAGTGTTAACGCGTTTCGGTCCTGGGCCGTCAAATCCCCTGAAAGTACACGATAGAATGTTTGTAGCATGTTTGCAGCACCAAACATGTAACAACATTCGATTCGTCAGTGAGGCCACAATGAATTACGCGAGACTACGTCAAGTGGCCAAACTGATAGAATGAACATTGGATTTTCACAAGCAAAATCAGCAAACATGAGCTCTAGAAAGTCGCACGCGAGACGTCGGTAAGTTGATGAAATACTTAAAATATTTAAAGACAGATAGTCAAATTATTTCCAGAGTTGGATTTTGGGGCTTCTTGCTAAATAGCAGCGAAAAACGTATCAAAAATACATGTATACTTATTTCCTTCTATGAAAGTGACAATCGGTCAAAGCAGTGCAGCTTAACAAAGTCCCGAACAATCGTAAGAAACTGAACTAGCCGGACAGTTTTATATGATCCTTTTACTTCTTTCTCACAGAAATTCAGTGAAGAGGTTGGTTACACCCACCCAGGACAGAACTGTCCCCCTACCCGTGAAAAAGGTAATTATTATAAGCCTGTTATTCCTACCAAATTCCTCCTTCAGAGGGGAAATGGCAGCATCTCTGTGACTGAGTGACATTGAGTCAGGCCTTTAATAGAGGCCCTGCTGTGTCTGAGTGATATTATGTGGGAAGCTGTATGACCTAGGCTTGAATGTATGATTAGCAATAAAGAGTGAGACCTCGGCCCTAAAACAAGTGCTAAGAAACCCAAACTTTTCATTCATGTCAGTGAAGCTACACATTCTGTTTGCTCCCTCATGTGGGGTCACTGCTTATGACATCTGATTCCGTAGTTACCTGAACATCCAGATGCAGCAGTGAGAGAGGGATGGATGGCTGTCACTCACAGCCATGTCATTGGCTTGTGTCTGAGTTGTCTGAGACAGCAATGTCATCCACCAGAGTATAGGATAGAGTTTTACCAGGGCAGTCAGGTTGTCCCCTCCCTTAGATCACACCTTCCTCCTGACCCCAACTGGTGCAGAGGGTTTCCCTGGAGAAAGGAGGACTGACATATTGTGGACTGACATATTGCACATCTGTCTGTTTCCTTTTGGAAATGAATAGAACCGAGTGTATTGTCTGTGTTGTAACTCTAACGTTAGTAATACGCAAACATGCCTATAATGTCTACTTGATTTTTCCGGTAAGTTTTAT
This sequence comes from Chanos chanos, assembly GCF_902362185.1. Taxonomy (NCBI): domain Eukaryota; kingdom Metazoa; phylum Chordata; class Actinopteri; order Gonorynchiformes; family Chanidae; genus Chanos; species Chanos chanos. The sequence continues at coordinate 16,744,620 of NC_044505.1, forward strand.
ATAACTTTGGGAGAGCAGAGAACTGCTCTCAGAACTTGACTGACCGACACCAGTCTTCATGGTAATGTGGATCAGTTGATTTCATCTTATTATTCTTGCTTTTATCAGTGATAGTAACAATAGTAATAACATGTTTTTCCTGTTCTTACAATCCATGCTTGGAACTGTGTTGGTGTCATGTCACAAAATAAATCATCCCAACAGTTATATTATTATTTATATGTAATTACACTTAGCAGACATCTGATGATTACAGATCTACTGCATATCACTTGCCAGATGTGAGTAGTGACTGGGAGCTGGTTTGCAATCTGGTTTGATGTTTCATACATCCCACTAAATGGTGGGCTGTGTTTTTAAGTCCTCTAAAGAGTTTTTATTTATCTCTTTATTTATTTATTTTACTATGAAGTCATGTGTCTTCCTGGGAAGTAAAATTAATTTTCAGTTGTTTGCTCCTATTGGCCACCAGAGTCTGCTGTCTGTCTCTTGTCTAGTGGAGGTGACCTTTTCTGGTTTCAGGGATGTCGGAGGTGACCTTTTCTGGTTTCAGGGATGTGGCTACTGCAGTTTGTGATCTTGCCTCTGACTCAGAGCTAATAACAGATGTCACAGATTAGACGTGTTAATATCACTATTCGCAGAAAGAAGCTGTTGGTCAGTTTTTGTTCAAGTGTCATGAAAATGGTCATGGTCCTTAGTGCACCTTTCAGTTTACTATTTTGCAGCAATTGTGAGTGCTTTTGATTTTCTTTTGAGTATAAATATACTTTTTATTTATTTAGTTGTTGTTTCTTGTTTGTTTTTTTGTTTGTTGACTGTATATTTTGGAAAGGAACAGTATTGTGCGTTCATTTTTTTCATTTGTTTGCTGCAAGACTTGAACCTTCTCTGCTCTAGAACAGTGAGATGCGTTTTGGTTTGTCATACGTCAGTAAACCAGTTGTCTATCTAAATAGCTGTTGTGGCACAGTTAACCATCAAAATGGACAAGCTGAGTAAATATTTGCTCTCTCCCATGAGAAGTACTTAAAGAACTTTAGAAGACCCTATACTTTGGAAAGAAATAATGTTGTGCATTGAGCTTGCAGTAAACTATTATGTCTGTGGCCTCTTGATCCTCATAGGCAAGAATTCCTGATGCCTTCCCCCAAGACCATAAGGATCAAACTGAGATCACAAACCCGAGGTCTGGTCTATCCCTCATGGAGGTAAGCGCACCCCCACAAGCCCCATGATGGTATAACCCTGTACTGTGGCATACACAGTACTTACAAAGAGAAATCTGTGAGGATAGGGGAAGGCATCTTAGCCTTCAATCCACACTGCTGTTGGCAAGGTTAAGATTAGTGGTGTCAGTGAATTGGTTGGGTACCCTTTGGATTTTAGCCAGCCCTTGCTGCCTTGTTGCCCAGTGCTTTTGAGTAACAAGAGTATAGTATGCATAACCTGGCTGAACCATCAGACTCTGTCAAACTTGGACTTGTCTTGTGTCTCTCTCTCACTCTATCTCTGCTGGGTAATTCTAGCAACTGTGCGGTGTGGAGTTCGGTATCCTCCCCCAGGGAAATACAACTGTCCAGCCCACCAGCAGTTCTAAGCCCAGACGCAAGGGAGATGTCAACTTTCCGCAGGTCATTATCAAGGGACAACAAAATAGCTCTCAGCTCTGTTAGGGGAGTTGCCGTGCACATGCAACACAGTGTCACATTATGTCTTAAATAAACATCCTATTCTTGCTGCTGTTAAGTTACCTCAGGGTCATTTAGACATCCTTACTAGTGGAGTTATTGCTAATAATCACATGCATATTGTAATCTCATGATTGTTGACCTTCTGAATTCTTTGAATGACAGAAGGAGAGGGCAAAGACCTCGCACCTTGAGTCCAGCCTTGAGAAGCTGCCAGACTGTGTGAGTGTGTCTGAGCAGGAGGACAACAAAGGCTTTGAGGGTCTGAAATTTCCATTAACTCCCACAGGTACAGCACACACCGAAGATGGGGGATTGTTTTGGGAGAATGATGAAATTGACATAAGTAGCAGAATTTTTTTTTTTTTTTTTTTTCCCCCCCACAAGGTGCTCAACTTTCAATATTGACATAAAGTGTTTTATAGCAATCGGCAGCTAGGGGGCAGAAACACTTAAAACAAGTAATATAATAGAAGAAATGTATTATTTTATTAGCATATCTGCTGAGGTTTTAGAACACAGCATTTGCTTCCTTAGTGTGAAATTTTTGCTGGCGTATTTTATTTACATGTTATTATGCAAACATCATTTGTGTTTTGACCCATTTGCAGCTAAATCAGTGCTTTGTTTTCCACATTGCACAGACGTCAAATCATAATTTGATTGACAGAAATCCTGCAACATACTCACAGTATTTGTCTGGTCTCTGTGTTACAGAGGCGCTGAGACATTTCGGGAACAGACTGACTGAGTTTGAGCAGGTGGAAATCATGCACTACTCAGAGGTTTGGTACCTGGGTCTGGATGCCAGGAAGATCAGCGGATCCCAGCGGGCATCCTGTAACTCTGGATATGATAATGAAGAACGTGGCTATGTCCTGGTAATGATCCTGGCAATAATGCTCCACATCTGTTGAGATAGATTGTTTTGCTAGGCCAATGGAGATCTTAATTAACAGCGTTGATGGTCGTGGCACTCATCCTAATGTCTGTCTAAGCTGTAGTGTTTTTCATTCCAGGTTCCACATGACCATATTGGCTATCGCTTTGAGATACTGGAGGAGATTGGTAAAGGTTCCTTTGGCCAGGCATTGAAGTGTTTGGATCATAAGAACAATGAGATGGTAGCCATTAAGGTTATTCGCAACAAAAAAAGGTAGCTTTTTTTGATACATTAGTATCTCTCTCACATCCCAGGTATGGCATCAGAAATATAGTAGAATGTGTAGTAGTATATATATAAGGAAAATAAATATGATGAAAGTTATGGTAATAGTACATTTAGGTCTGTAATTGTCCTTGTCCTCAGTTAACAACCAGATATCTTTCTTAATCTTAGTGGCTCACAATGACATTTTTCAATGCTCCCCCTAGAGTCTTATAAGTGAATCTTTATCTAATGGTTGAATGAAAATAATGTGTAGATGCAGTTGTGAGTAGTAACTGTTCTTTTGTTGGTTTCCCACTGTCCCACTGGCTAGCTTTCACAAGCAGGCTATGGTGGAGCTGAATATTCTGGATTTGATCCGCAATAAGGACCAGGACGACTGTCACAACGTCATCCACATGAAGGAATACTTCTACTTCCGCAACCACTTCTGTATCGTCTTTGAGCTTCTGGGGTGAGTCTGTTTGCCTGAGCTACTGTAGGATTTACCGTGGTGGAAATTAAATGTAGACTTTCAGGTTTACAGAAAAGTTCTCACAAGCTGCTGAGCTGGTGTGTTAGTGCATTACTTCTGTGTTAGTGAAAAGAAGAGTGACTGACACTGCAGTGTTATGGGTGCTGCTCCCTGTGTCACGTTGCCTTTGCGCTGGTTTAGGAATCTTGCTGTCACTGTGGGTCACTGTGGGGTACCGATTAGGACACACAATCCAAGCATCCAATTTGATTTTATATTTATTAACATGTGCAACAAGACATGAGCACACGCTTGAATTTATATGGACAGAGGCTGAGGTTTTGTGTGTGGTGACTACAATGACACATGAAAACTGTAGTGAATGAACAGAATTTGCAGATGTAGACATAAACACAAATGCACATAAGTACACAGAAAAATATTATTTACGGGAAATGTTTGGTCTGTGGCTAAAATACACTGCGATAACTCGTTGCCGGTCCACGTTCATGAGATCACTAGTTGCACTAGCGTGTGGTAGCCACATCAGTATTAGCTGTAGCATGCTAAGTGGCTATACTAAAAACAATGCATAGGGCGCTGCCATATTGCGCATGTGCAATAATGGAACTCTGATCATGGACCATAACTATGGCAACGGGGAGGCATTGCAGATTAGAAAAGTTCAACAACAAATCTGTGAGCATCAAAGCAACACTTTTTCATGGCTACGGTGGAAACTGACAAATAACGATAGCACATGACTACAGTATCCACAATCTTCCCCAAGCACAGAAACCAGGCACTGTCTCTGAAACACAAGTTCCCAACTGGTGGCCCTTTTATACAGTTAGTCTATATGCTCTGTTCTGCTGAGGTGTGTCAGGGGCTTACTGCTGTGATAGTCTATGTCCCACTCTGACCCTGTAGTGGAGTATTAGGTACTAGAAAGTGGGTAAAAGATTACGGAGCCCATTTTAGGGAATGCATATCGGGATGTGTATGTTGTAAATTAACATAATATGCCTTTAAATCTGTGTTTTGTTTTTTGGTTTTTTTCAGACCAACTCTGGATGAACTGATTAGGAGAACTCACTACCAGGGCTTTAGTCTGCCTCTGGTGCGTAAGTTTGCCTACTCTCTCCTCAAGTGCCTGCAGATGCTTAAGCGCGAGAAAATCATCCACTGTGACCTCAAACCGGTAGGAGTCGGAAGGGTCCCTTCAAATGACATTTTAAGATATTTGCTAATGTGAAGAAAATATGTCTGTGTTGGCCACTGAAATTTCTCTTATTTTTCATTCGACAGGAAAATATACTCCAGATCCGTGAAGGCCGTAGCAGACTCAAAGTTATCGATTTTGGTTCTAGCTGCTTTGAAGACGAAACTAGTGCGTAAACTGCTTTTTAAAATGAAACTCTGTTCGTCTGACTGTCTGTCCATTTGTGTGTGTTCATGACTGAGGGTGAGTGAGTGATGTGTGCTCATGGGAGAAAAATGATTTCCTTCAACCTTACATGTGGATCTGTTTTTCACTTCCCCACCCCTGCACCCACCCACAGTGTATGACTACATTCAGACTCGTTACTATCGGGCTCCAGAGGTGATCCTGGGCCAGGAGTACACCTCAGCCATAGATATGTGGAGCCTGGGCTGTGTTGTGGCAGAACTCTGCACTGGTGTGCCCCTTTTTCCTGGGGAGAGTGAGGGTGACCAGCTGGCCTGCATAATGGAGGTCATTATGCTTATTTTTTTCTTTTTTAATGTACAGGGAAATTCGACCGCAATTGTTCATTCATGCGGCTCTGCAGGATTCTAATTCAAGATTCTAACTGCGCCAAGCAATGCCTATGATAGCGCATGGACTGTTTTCATATGTCTAGCCTCATTAGAGTGCACTGAATTCCTGGGTCAGAACCATTTGGTAATTGTCCCTTTCTAGCTAAACATGCCATTGTTGGTAAATAGGATTTTTATAGGGGGTGTTTATTTGCCATTACTTATCTAGTTGTTGCTCTTTTCAGAACATTTATTCATTTGGCCAATTCTCTCATCCAGGTAGCACACCTTGTGTAAGTTGAGTTCACCTTAAATCAGTTCCTGTGTTTTCCAGGTCCTTGGCTTGCCTCCTGATGATGTTCTGCAAACCTCACCACGAAAGAGCGAGTTCTTTGGTATGTTCTCCAAACCAAAAAAAAAAAATCTTGACTCCACAAATTTTTTTTTTTTAGTCTAAGGATTCTTGTTACTGAAGTATGTTTCATTGCTAAAAATGGCAGGCTCAGATGGGAACCCACAGAACATTAAAAACAGCATGGGCAGGAAGAGATGGCCAGACACCTTAGACCTCGCTGCTGTGCTTGGAACTGATGACCTTTCATTTCTTGATTTCATCAGACGCTGCCTCACGTATGTTATAATCCGTAAATCTCACCACGGGTGATGTCAGTGTGACATGTGATGTTTATGCAGTATTCACCTGTTATGGGATTTTAATGAGTGAATTCATGTTTGCCTGTCCACTTCTTGGGATTTGTGTAGCACCGGTCTTCATGATGACCGAGCTAAGTTACAGATCAATGTGAGTGCAGTATAATTTAGAAATGAGTCTAAATCGCTGATCAATAAGTGCCTCATCTCTTGCAGCGAGAGGTGGTACGTAAGAGGCTCTCTGTGTTGGAAAAAGGCCTCAAATAAGGCACAGTTTAAAAAGCTGACATTTTCCTGGAAATTGGCTGCATGACACGAGTGTTTTACTGACCTTGCTGGTTGTAGGTGGGATCCAAAGCAGCGCATGACTCCAGATGAGGCCATGCGGCACAGCTGGATGTTGGAGGGCCGGCCCAAGGCCCGTGCCATCAGAATACTGAAAAGAAGTCATAGCAGCACTGGTAATTACACTGAGGACACTCAACTCAAACCTACTGACAACATGACATGTAACTAGAGCATTCCATAATGATGAGGAAAATCCCTTGGGTCTATCATTGTAGATTGGCTTGTCTACTATTCTCTGTTTGAAAAGTTGAAATATGTCTGTTGATTTGGTTATGTATGTTTGTTGATTATCTTATCTCTTTGTGACGCAGGTGAGAGGGCTTTGTCCAATGGCTCTGACATGCCTACAACAGCAAACTTCCAAAAGAGAAAGCCAACACCAGCAGCATTTTTGAGCCCAGTTGGAGCAAAGAGGCTGAAGTTGGCCGAGTCTCCAAAACCACTTGAAAAGCACTAAAATGGCAGGGAATGGAAACAACATTGCCACCAAAAAGCCTTCCAAGGGTGCCACTGCTGCAGACTTCTGATTAGACAGCTCCAGACCAGAAGGTCTAACAAAGACTAGGGTGACTTTGGGGTGCATGTTAAGGGTTTATATATTCGTCGTATGACCCGCCAACTGTGCTGTGTTCAGAGAGATTCACAGTTCTCTCACAGCATTTGTGCTCTACTTTGGCCTTTGAGGGAGTGTGTCCTGCACTGACAAGTGGTTACTGTGGAATTAGGTGCATGCGCTGATCAACCAGTCAGTGCATGCATATGGCTGTGTCAGGACATCCCACATGGATAAATTTACTGAAGTATGTTGTTTTAGTACCCCTAGTAGCTACAGTTAGTAGGTAATAGCTAAAGCTCTAATCTGCTCCTTGTTGAAAGCCTGCAGGGACTGACGTCTGTTAGGGAAGCAGTTGTGTGTGCTTATCAACCACTAAGTCACTCACACTGTCTGACAGAGATAAAAGACCTGCATGTCTGGATGTGGGGATCAGGTTAGAGCGAAATAGAGGCTTTGTAGCAGCTGGGGAGCTTCTCCTGAACAAAAGCACTTGGCCTCAGAATATGTGACGTATGTACCTTTTAAATTTTAACATTGCACCCCATTGGTCTCCTACCCTCTGGTTCCTCACTGTCTGCTCCTTATGTACTTTTTTTCTCATTACAAATGCAGAGTTCATTTCTTATTAAAAAAAAAAAGAGCCCAACAATGAAGTGTTTTTGCTGCTTATTAAGTTCATATGTTAAGAGTACCATTGTGTATCTAATGGTCTAGCTGTGGCTATTGACATGTGGTGCTGATATTTCAGTCCTGTTTTAATAAGCATTAGAGATTTTCTATGTGCAGCTAATGATGGCTAACGTCTTTGATGCTGATGAATAATATATGTGTGTGTGTGTGTGTGTGTGTGTGTGTGTAAGTGGATGCTTATTATGTAAAATTGCCATTGTGCACTGTACATTTGAAGTTTTTCTCTTCTGACATTGTGCACTAGAAAAACGTACAATTTTGTACAAAGTTTGTATGTTAACTCCTTCCTCACAATGTGAGTTACTTTGAATTCATTGGTCTCATGATCACATGAGTAAGATAACTGGATTGTGTACATTTATCTGAATAAAACAAAGTGATTCATCTCGGGCCTACTTGATTTATCTATACATTTAATATTAAATAGTACAGGCAAATCAGTATATGTAATCAAAGGAAGAACTTTAACATGATAGCAAACACAAATGAGACTGATCACAGACTTAATAATAATAATGATGAACCAATAATGATCAACCATTTACAGATGAAATATTTCTAACAAAACAGAATTTAGTTAAAAATAAAAGTTATACACAATATTAAAAGGGATTCACATACATAGAAAGCGTAGAAAGCTGCATTACACACACTGTAATGCAGCAATAGCCGGCAACGACAAAGCTAAATTAAACAACAAAGTTAAATAAAATAAAAGTTGCAGGCCTGTGCCGCTTCACTCACAACTGAGCAGAAATCAAATTATGTGGTGGTTCTTTGTACAGTTGAACGCTCTTTCTTGTCATCACCCTGGCCTCTGCCAAGGGAAAGTCCATTCACTCACTTGGTGAAACAAAACTATCTTGCTAATTTACTAGCTGGGTACATTAATGAAAACGTCAAGTCAGTGTTTAATGAAGCAGTTTAGCACAGCAAACAACAATCAAACTTCTTAACAATTATCACTTAGATAATCATTTTAAATCACTTAAATATTAGTGTACATAAACCTCGAATTAACTTATTTCGGACACACCACAAAATCTCCTCAGATTCTTCTTCCTCTCTTTCAACTCTCTTCCCCAGATGCTCTCCCTCGCATGCGCAGTATCTCGCGAACTCCTGTCAAACATACAGAAATACAACGGACACATTCCAAAATGAATATGAACAACAACAAAACAATGTAATAACAAATAGTAATAATTTTAACAATATGTAACCTATAACAATGTCCAAGTTTTTACATTTTAACTGGGCTACACCCTCCCTCTTCTAAATGTCCTGAACAAACAGAACCTTTCTTTTAAACTCGAAAGCATAGAAGGTATATGAATTTGTCTGTATTAACTATTGCCAATCTTAATAATGACTTCTCCTTGAACTTTGGTGAGAGGTTGGACTCCCACTTTTCCATGCCCATCATTTGTAAGTCTCATGACTGGTTTCACCATTGTCTTAGGGTGAATCTCAGGTTTCATAATCACTTTGTCCTCTGCCGTGGTGATTGCCTCTTGGTCTTTGTCAGACACTGACTCTGGGTCAGCTTCATCCCCTGTATCTGAATCCCACGCAGGATTACCTCCAGTTAAGTACTGTAGGGGCTCCCAGATTTTGTAAGCTCTTGAAGCTCTTGAAAGGCTTCCTGAACTTTGGGCACTTGTTTGTTGCTCTTGTGAGTCTCAGCTCGAGTCCTTGGCCTAATAATTTGGTCCTCATCAGTGTCTACCTGTGGCATCCTCACCATCTGTCCAGCAGGCAGTGGGTGATCTTGATGAATGGTCTTAACATCTCCTCTCCCATCTTCAGGTTTGTTAAATCTGGAATCCAACCCTCTTGTCATATGACCGCTTGTTTCTCTTGTGAATCTTATCAGCAGCCTCAGAGGCAAGCTTGTAGGCTCTCTACAGGGTCTTCCTTCAGCTTGGTTACATAGCAGGAGTGGCACTTATCTTCTTGACCATCTACAGAGGCTCCAAAACACAAATCTACTGAGAGCCTTTTCTCTCAGCCAAACAATAAATAGTTGGGCGAATACCCTGTAGCGTCACACTTAGTGCTACTGTAGGCATGCACCAAGTACCCAATACGTTGCCTCCATCGGTGCCTCTTCTCATGATTAAGAGTATCCAGCACGGAAAGTAAAGTTCTGTTGAACCTTTCAGGCTGAGGATCTCCCTGTGAGTGATACAGAGTGGTCCATAACTTCCGAATCCCCATCATCTTCAAAAGTTTTCGAATAAAACAGCTTTCAAAATCTCTCCCTTGGTCTGAATGGATCCATGCAGGCAGACCATAATGTACAGAATACTTGTCAACTAGGATCATCGCCGCAGTCTGAGCTCTCTGGTTTTTGAATCCTGGGCGTACCATGTTAAATCATTGGTGACCACTAACACATTGTGTATGCCATTGGAGTCCGGTTCCATTCAAAGAAAGTCAACGCATATGAGATCCATTGGTCCACTGCTCACAATCTGGTGCAACACCTGCTCTCTGACTAGGTATCTTTCAAGTAAGATACTCTCTGCAGTTTTTCATGTACTGTTCAACATCCTTTGACATTTTCGGTCAAAAGAATCAACTCCTCAGCTGGTCAGCTGTTCTTTCTACTCCCAAGTGTTCTAGGTCTTCTGCAGTACCACAGCTCAGTAGTCCCGTGGTAGGGTGAGCTGAGTTGCAACTTCTCCAGAGGATCGCTTACTCAGACGATGAAGTAAATCATCTTTCATCATCAGCTTCCCCATCTATTGTATCATGTGAGACAGTTCTAGGCTGAGTTCAGTATCCTCAGGCCATTTTCCATGTCTGACTGCTTGAATAACAGGTCCTACCACAGCATCATCTTTGTGAACATTTATCAGCTCCTGCTTTGACCACTGTCTGAAGGACTTGGACTCCAAGTTTGTTGGGAAAGCGTAAATATCTGGAACACATTCAGGAGAGGCTCCTAACTGATCCAAATACCTTGGTGGTCTCTTAATGGATCCCAGAGACACAGATTTGTTGGCTGATGGACTTCACACCCACCTCTGGTGTGGTCTCCCATTCTTGTGTGGTCCCTGCATCTGTCATATTTCTCAACAACAGGTCAGCATCTATGTTGTGCCTAAGTGGTTAGTTCTGGATATCAAAATCATATGTGAATAAGGCAGCAAGCCATCTGTGTCCTACAGCATTGAGCTTCACAGTTGTGAGCGTATATGTGAGGGGGTCATTTTCAGTGCTTACGGTGAATCTGGCTCCATAGAGGTAATTGTGGAATTTATCCACCAGAGCTCACTTTGAGACAGAAACTCTAAGCGATGGATTGGGTAATTTCTTTCAGACTGTTTCAGCTTTCTGCTAGCGAATGCAACCGGTCTTAAGCCCTCAATGTACTCCTTGTAGAGTTTGGCGCCAAGTCGTTTTAAACTAAGGACACAAAACTTGCTCATGGTCTCCTATGGTCAACGTCAGTAACTCTGGTCTCTCACACCTGGATGTGGCTGGGCCTGCTTATCTTCCCTTTTCCTCTTCGTTCCTCACTACCCTTAGTGTAAGTCAGTGGTTCTCAGTCCTGCTCCTGGGGGACCCCTGCTCCGTATATCTTCTGTCTAACCTTGCTCTGAACACACCTGTTTAGTATGATTAATATGCTCTTGATTAAATCAGGTAAATCAGGTGTGCTCAGTCAATCAAAAGTGCCACTGATGAGTTCAGTCAGGTAGGTAGAGCAGGGAAAGATTGAAAAGGTGCAGAGCAGGGGTACCCCAGGAGAAGGACTGAGAACCACTGATGTGAGTGACTCTACTAGAACATCACTCAGATAGTTTCTTTTGGATAAGAGAGCCTTTTCGTGAGTACTAACCAAAGATGCTCACAACTCATTTTATTCACATCCAAGTTAAGTTCTCAAGTCTTTGAGGGCAAGTCCAAGCCAAGTCTCAAGTCTCTTATGGTTGTAATGAGCATTCTATCATCTGCTGCATACCATCCGGTCTGCTTAGAACACTGCATTGCTATATGTAAGGAATTCAAAGCATGTAATGCATTATCATCACTCCATTATTTATTAGCATACAGTATCAGCATGGATTAGTTGTTTGGTAAATGATCACTTTGAACAGGCTATTGCAATGCAATATGAAACACACACACACACACACACACACACACACACACACGCACAATGAAAGCTTTCCTTTAAAAAGTTAATAACTGTATTTTGCAACATTTTTGCTATTTTTTGTTCCGCACACACACATAGTGTTGTTTGTCTTTGTTGAGCATCAATTATCAACATGGATGAATAAGCTACCCAACCATTTTACATAGCAAAGCCAGCACTCTATGTCAACAAGTGTGGCAAGAAAACAAACCCTCACTCATCTTTTCAAAATGTTCAGCGAATGCCAGTCTAATCAAGTTACCTCCCTTAGCTACGAAGCTAGTAACAAGCTAATGTTTGACAGCTGCTGTGCTGACATGTTTGCTAACCATCCATAGGTGCTAATGTTAAATTGTCTTTCATATTACCAAGTGGCTGACTAACCTATCTGGGAGCATGTTGAGGTGCCTGACAAAATTGGATGTGGTCGATCCAGCATCCTTTATTTTGATACCGTGTGCCTTGCATTTACTCATTCTTTTGTTGCGTGAAGGCATTATAGCCAAAGCTTATCACAAATGGCACAGCAGCTGCAGGTGTGCTTGTCATGGTCACAGTGTTGTTGCTGCAGCTTACTGTCATCTGTGGCCACGCACATGCTTAAAGTTACGCATGATAATAAGGGAGGAAATGACATCCAGCTTGTCAGACATGTACTTAATGCGGCGAAAAAATAAAATAAAGGTTGTTCACGAGTCCCAAATCTCAAGCCCGTGTCGAGTTGCAAGTCTTTTGAAGATGACTCTCAAGTCAAATCTCAAGTCACTGTGTGTGCAACTTGAGTGCAACTCAAGTCCAAGTTGAGTCCTCATCTCTGGTAATAATTCATATACACGAAAAGTTGTTACATTTAGGTATACTTAAGGTATTGAGGGCATTGTTCTAACTGTGTATCTCTTGTTTGTCCTCCGAGTGTAGTTTAAATGCTGTTGTATGTGTGTGTATGGTGGATGTGCCTTAGTTTCACCTAAATACCCATCTATTCAACATTTATTCTGCACTGTTTGAATTGGGTTGTTGCAAAAAACATTTACATTAGCATTTACATTTCTACTCTTTGAGGATGTAATAAATCGTTTCCAAGTATACTGAATGTGTTGGTCCAGGAATTAAGTAAGCTAGAAGTATTGAAATCAAAGAGCATTATTGTGTTTGCTACTTTAATGATATTAGTTATGTTAAAGCTAATTGAAGAGTTATTTTGAAAAATTTCTAGGTTCAGTGTTCAGAGCACTGAGCTATAAATATAGGTTTTCAGAATAACTGTAATTTCACTGGGTTCAGGTTCTCAATAAGGTTGTGGTTCTAGCTAAGTTATATTAGTATTAAGTGTAATACTCACAGTGAACCATTAACCAGAATTTTTCTATACCCACGTTTCTCAAACTATGACATGCCGGTCCGCAACAGGAAACTCCCGCCCCGCAAACCCCCCCCACTGCGCCAGTCAAATTATGCTTGGTGCTTCTGTCACTTGCCAGGTGAAAATAATAACATTTTAAGCAAGTTCTCACGGGCATGGACGCTTAACATTCTAGAGTCTTGAACAAAATGTTACTATTTTCACCTAGTGTGTCACGGCCTGTGAGGCCTGGGATACAGAATATTGAGAGATTGTATTGAAAAAGGTGATTTTAATGATAAAAAAATTCCAGCAAAAACAGAAAACAGTGGGCAGTGTTAGTAGTAAAGTCAGACAAAATGGGGATCAGGCAAAACGTGGTTAGAGTCCAGACAGAGTTCAAAATAACTAGAGGTCAGTCCAATACAGAAGGCAGAGGTACAGAGGAGGGCAAAGCAGTAATCAAGAGTCAGCAGGCACAGGTCAAAGGCGAGGAGGGCAAAAACAGTCCAGGCAATCACAAAAAACCAAAAGGGCAAGGCAAAAGCAAAATCCAGGAAACAGGCAGAAATCAAAAACATGAGCAAGAGTCAGAAAAACATACATGAAACCGCAAGAGAACCTTCCAAAAGTGGCGAGGATAATCTGGCAAGAAATGAGTGGTGAGGCAAGGCTTTTAAAACACAGACTAATGAGAGAATGGTGAACAGGTGAACAGAGGGAAGGCAGGTGATAGGTGCAAAAACAAATATGTGGAGTGGAACCCAGGGAACAGAACACAAAACGGGAGAGAGGGAAAACGTGGCTAAGCAATGGAAGGACCAGGCTGGACTGCGACATGGTGAGTGACAGAAGCACCGAACATTATTTGGGAGGGCTCTGCGGACCGGCAGTTACAATTGTTACTATTTTCAAAGCAAGAAGTTCAGTCAAGGGGGCTTGGACCTGGAAGGGGGCTTGGACCCACCCCGCTGCCGGTCCGTGGACCAGAGTTTAAGAAACGCTGCTCTATACCATTGGCATGACAACCTCTAGTGGAGAGTCTGAGAATTGCCAGGGGCTGTAACAAAGAAGACACAAGAGGTCAATGCCTTTGCACATACAAGTGTGGATACTGTATTTAGCCATAATAATAATAAAATGAACTATATCAGATACAGTAGAATGGAGGCCATCCAAATGAAACTGTATACAAACATATTTGAATATTGAAATATATTCCAATTTAAGAAACAGCCAATCATGGATATTAACCATTAAATTCTATTGTGCATTTACATCAATAAAAAAAAAAAGTTATAATGATTCTACTTCCCTTAAAGCAGAAGGGCCAAGAGTCTGAACCAAAATTCTTAAAAAAAAAAAAAATTGTGGGAGTGAGTATGTAGTTTGAGGTAAATTTCACAGAAAAGAAGAGTCTTTAGTGGCTTCCTGAAGATTGCAAGGGAGTCAGCTAACTGTGTGGAATTGGGCAACACATTCTGTCTTCGAAGAACCACACATACAAACGGTTCAGTTTGTGACTTTCTGGTGCGCAGTGATGGAATCACTAAACGCTGTTCCCTTGGAGAACGCAGTGGGTAGGATGGAACATAGGACTTAATGAGTGACCCGATGTACGCAGGTGGGGTTCCACTGGGTGATCTGAAAGCCAGCATCAGGGACAGACTTGATGTGGGCAGATACAGGGATAGCTGGTCAAAATGAGGGGTGTGACATGGGCTTGCTTTTGCTGATTGAAGAGTACTTGTGCCACATCATTTTGAATCGTCTACAGCAGTTCGGCAGCCTATGCTGATACACCCATCAGAAGAGAGCTGCATATAGTCCAATCATGAGATTCCAAGAACCTGGACAAGGAGTTCAACTGCATACTCTGACAGATATGGTTTTATTCTCCCAGTGTTGCATAGAGTGAATCTGCAGGGCTGTAATGTGGTCTGTGAGGCCCAGTTGGTTGTCTAAAATCACCCCCAGAGTTCTTGGTGAACTTACATGGTAGTGGTGAAGATGAGCCAAGCTGATCAGAGATGCTATGATGAATCGAGGGGCTGTCTGGGATTACTAGGACATCCATGTGCCAATATTCCTAAGAGGTGGCGTAGTCAAGCTTACATTAACAGTATATTTGACACGCCATATATTTTTAGTAAGAGTGCCGCAGCCTAACAGTGACTGCAATGCTTCTGCAACAGAAAGATACCTTTTCACCACCACACCCCAGCAGGCTTTAGATACACTGAAAATTTGTACAGGTACGTCGACGCTTTTGGTATGAGGTGAAACATTTCTGAAACTTATTTCATAATCATTTTGCATGGGGGTCATTTACTATAGCTGTGACTGACTTTTATTTGTCCATTATCTCAACTGCCCTGTATGACGAACACAAGTTTAGTTTGGATCTCCTCCTGCAACTTATTGTTGAATTATTTCACTGCCAACAGTACAAGAAAATAATCAACATCTGTTCGCCCTGAGATTTAATGGATTTCTGCAAAACAGTTTTATTTTCAAAATCCTTGAGTTATAACACGGAAATGTTCATTAAATGGGTAAAAACAGACATCCAAACACACCTCCTAAACATACTTCACAGCACAAATTCAAGGTTTCAGATACTTTTAATGATATTGAAATCGAGTGGACAATATGAATAAACAATTAGTTTTCAGCTCTGCTCTTAAGACAACTAGTTCTATTTCTGTGTCATACATATTAGTGTACATGGAGCCAGTCATCATTATGTACATAGATACATGAACATGGGGTACATCCAACACCTGTATACGACATACACGTCACATTTATTACTTTATTCCTGGAGAGTTGCAAAAAAAGGGGGATGCATAGATTGATAAGGTCACAATGCCACACACACTGGCTCTACTGAGGGAGGAAAAAAACAAAACACATTAAACACACATTTACGGAGTTGTTTGGTCCTTAAAAGAATAAACACTGGAGGAAAAAAAAAAAAAAAATAGATCAAAAACTTCTCATATATATATTTTTATATACTGATGGAAACGGGTTTCAAAACCATTCGGAAAACAAGACACCAAAGACACTCTGGGGCATCGCTGGGAATGAGGGTAAGGCCCTAGAGGCTTGTGGGAGTTGTGGTTCCACTGGGAGGCGGGGGTTTTGCGGGCGGATAACCTAACGGACCAGGGGCGACTGCTTGAGGGAAATGAGGACCGAGCGCATGCGCGACACGTCCTTGGCCTGCTTGTTGGACTTGGGGTTGAAGTCACAGAGCCGCGCCACGCGCTCCCACTCCGTGCCTGGGTTGTTCTCGTCCAGCTCAGACACCATGGCCTCTTCTGCCGCCCTGCGAGACACAGCAAGATCAGTCAGAGACAAAGCAAAGTCCGTAGCCCTCTGGAACACCCACCGACCACACTGTCTCACACTTCCCACAACCTCCGGGACAAATCCACGACTGTAAAAACTTATATCGGATCGCAATGCGCGTTATTGGCCGCGGTACGCCGATCGCAGTCTTTGGGATCCGAGGGTGATCAAGACCGAGGATGGAGGGAAGGTACAGTACATGCAGCAAACGCTCTTCCCACTTCGAGATACCAATTTAAACTGAGCACACGCTCAACAGAGCGGTCGAGATTTGTTCCCGGACCTCACAAATGGTCATTTGATTTGTCATGGAGATGACCTTCTGGGATTATGGAAGACAGTGTGGTAGCAGATTCCGTGAGGCTAAACTCAGTAGTCCATTCCAGCCAATTAAAACATCCATTGAGAAAACATTCTTAAAGTGACCACATCAATAACAGATGATCAGTTGGGGATTATTATATATATAAATATAGCATGCCCCCATCCTAATCATGAAAAAAAAATATATATATATTTTATTTCTTCCAGCCAAGTGAGGGTTTTCAGACAGTTGGTGACAGTAAGTCAGGAAATTTGGTTGGTTAAAAAGGAGATTTTGCAAAGAGTGGAGAGAAGAATTCCTAACTTGCATGTGTCCTTTTCTTAAGAATATTCTGAGCATTGAATATTCTACGGATTTCCACTGAACTGTTACATATGTTTTTGGCAAGTTAGGTTTTTTTAACCACCAAATTATTTTGCAAAGGCCAAATATGCCATGCATAAATAGCGACCAGAAAGCCAGGTGTTTTTTTTTTGTTTGTTTTGTGCACGTAAAATAATTCACCAACTTCTTGGCAAGTCACAGTCTGTTTTTCTTTTTAAGTCACAGAATCTCTAGTGACAACTGCAAGATTTACGTAAAAACAAAACAACAACAACAACAACAACAAAAATGTCGAAACTTCATTGTCACGGTGCAAAGTATCCAAACTACGTGCAAACCTAGTGGTGTGACAAACCTAGTGGTGTGACACACCAAGTCCACCCCACTCAACCAGGACAGAAATCTGACTTCCACTGCCAAATACTCAATTCAGTAGAGTTGAGAAAACCTCTAAGCTAAAACATCACCATATACACAGCAAAATGGGAATGAAAAGCCAATGCGGAGATATTTCACTGTCACAACAAACTACAAATACGCACAGGACTAGTGGACCAACACATCACCACAAAAGGACATCCAGAATCTAATTAGGCAGTGGATTTAAAATAAACGAACAAACAAATAAAAACAAACAAATAAACAAACAAATAAATATATAAATACTGAGAAAGACATTAGCAATTTCAAACTGTGTGTATTATTTTGCTGATAAAAAAAAATTCTCTTTTTTCTTGTAAATAGATATGGATATATATATATGTATTTTTATTCTTTTCTGTTTTTTTACTTAACTGGTCTAGGCGGTAGCAAGGATGATTAATGTGTGTGCTTAAAGGTGCATAGAGAAAGAAAACAAGGAGAAACAGATCAGAAGTCAGATATATAGAAATGAAAATAAATGAGATTTATGCAGATGACCAAAGCCAGCATGCACTTTTCCAAAAGTCATCACTGAAAGAGGTCTAGTCAGCTTAGCTTGCAGCTGTCATTGACGTTTGCCACTAGCAGGCTTAAGCAACCTCAACCGGCAGTTGAGTAGCATTTGGCGACAGTGGCTGAGTTGGCATGTTTGAACAATCTACTCTCTGTAGATTACTTTTTGAGTTTCATGGGTAGCTATGAGGGGGGTGCCAAGCTAAGAGGGCATTTCAAGCCAACAACAGCTGCTCTCATTCTATGGCACACGGTAGCTTCTAGAAACAAATGATTTACAAAAACCTGAAGTTCGAAGCAACTAGGTGTCCGGTAAGCAGCCAGTATAAACCAAACAGCTGCTGTATACTAGAAAAGAACTAGTCACCCTTTCTTAAACAAAAACCAAAAAAAAAGTATTAGGAAAAAAAATTTATTTTTTCCCCAGTATTAGAAAACGGGATTTGCATATTTTAAGGCAAAGCTAATTTAGGTATTCTAGCTACTCAACTTGACTTCTTTATTAAGGAAAATGGGAAAATAGAATAGAGAAGAAATTTGAATAGAGGTCTAAGGGTGACAGATTAGGACTCACGGACTCGTAATAATCCTTAGTCCAAACTAAGATGGAGACTTAGTTGCTTTAAACAAATCAGCTATTCTACTGCTACCACATCAAATTCAGACAGAATATTATCTTCTATGAAGTATTTTTATACAAAAAAAAAAATCTAAACAAATCTAACACTTCAAAATGAGAGTTTAAAATTTAACTATGTTGTGAGGCATCTGAAAACAAATGCTTTTAATGTTGATACATCTTGCATGACTTAATGTGTGAAAAAACTATTATATTACGGAATAGCATCAAAAAAAAAATTAAATATAATGTCATATGAGCACAACACCACAAATTAAAAAATACTGTGACAAAAAACTTGGTAGCAATCAACAACTCACAAACATGAAAGAATGAATGCAAAAAAAATGAATGGGTAGGTGACTGAAACACAAAATGGCTGATTTTTGGTTTTAGGTTTTTCCAAATTAAAACAAGGGAAAAAAGTGTACACCCACTGGGATTACATGCATGGTAATTCTTCAGTCTCTTCATATGAACCACAAAAAAGTGTCTTTTTTTTGTCTTTAACAAGCTAAATTTACAGTCTAGGTTTTCACAGATAAATTAAGATAAACGCATGTTAATCAAACACCATTCATGAAAAGGATCGGGGGGGGGGGGGGGGGGGGGGGGGGGGATTAGCAAAGGAAAAAAATGAGTGTTTATGTAAGGTGCATGAGAAAAAGAAAGGATGTTAGTTTAGCAAACATACACATAACCAATCAGCTCAGAGAAGGGCTGTTTGTAGAAATCTTCGTCCAGCACCCTGGACACAGAGGAGTCCCAGAGGAGAGCAGCAAAGCGGGAGAGAAGAGAGAGAGCGGTAAAAAGGAGAATAAACACACACACACACAAATGCATACGCCCGTACACACGCGCACATGTTAAGAGCAAAAGAAAAAAAAAAAAGCAGACACACTGTTGGTAAAATAGAGTAGATAAACACACATACAAAATATACACAGGGACGTTGAGATACACGCATATATTAACAGAGACAAAGACGCATAAAAACGATAGACGCAAACACAGACTGACGGAAAGGACTCAAACATACAACAACATTTTCGCAAAGGGACATTAAACGCAGGCCTCAGCAGGGGTGGGCGATACGACTTCAAATAATAGGTAAAGATATTTTTACAAAAAAACAACATTCATGAGGATATAAAAAAATTTGGCGGAAAAATTGCTTTAAAAAGTTGAATTATACTTGAAATAGTTTTATCGACTGGAACGACTATTAACTTTTCTTAAATTAAAACAAATTATATTACCCTTCATTGATCCTCACATATGGAACTGTAACCCATGCTAAGTACTTAGGAGCAGTGGGCAGTGCCCGGGGACCAACTCCAGAACTGGGCTGCTACCCTGATCAGGGGGTGTAGGAGCATCTGGTCCCTGATGTGCATGTCTTTGTCTATGGGATTAACCCACGCCGGCCCGCCCGCCCGGTGGTTAACCAAAGTACCCCCATAAGAACACAAGGAGAGCATGCAAACTCCATGCAGAGAAGGGCCAGGACCGGGACTCAAACCAACAACCTTTTCCTCGCAAGGCGACAGCGGCAACCACTACGCCACCATCAGATGTGCGAAGTGTTAAAACGTCAGAGTAAACGTGAACAGTAGCACAAAATACATTAGCGTTTAAACGAGGCAGAATGCGCCGTTGCCGAACAAGCCGAAGACAAAGCCTCATTTTTAGTCGAATCAGATAAGACAGGAAATATCCAGCTGGGATACGTCAGGGTTTTAGATTCTCTGACAAGAAAAAAAAAAACATGGTTTGTTTTGAGCCCCAGCTTCTGTAGCTGAACCACCTCCACTCTACTGGAATGGCGCCCCCCCCCCCCCCCCCCTTAGGATTAATTCCTTCCCCGTGTCAGCGGCACTCGGCCATGCTTGTTTCTTTCTACTCTTGTCGTTATACATCACGGGTAGCTGTAATTACGTCCCAATGCGACTCCTAACAACAGTCTGGTCGAGCAACAGAGATGAATATCAATCTTTTTACTGTTGTTACTTATTTCATTATTTTTGAAATTATAATTCTATTATAGTTTATTTAGTTTTTTAACTCTTTTTTTTTTTTTTTAAACATATATTTTTTTTTAAACATATTTTCTTACATGTGTGTTCAGTCATGCGTATGTCACAATAGTCGTGATATGACAAAATCATATTGTCCTTGGGACTATTCTGGTACTTTTGAGAATGATGCTGTATCGCCCAGCCCTAGAGGTCAGAGGACAATTTGGAAAAAACTGCCACGTGTTACATTGAAGGATGAAGGAGAGATTACATTACAATGGCCCATTTTCTCAAGCAGAGCTTTGTCAAAATCTTCCATTTTCACGGTTCATTTCTTTCTTTTGCTATTGTTACAGACATATAATCACACAGATAATCTATTATAAAAAAACAACATGCTGTCGGAACCGTTCAAATTTCAAGCATTTCTGTAACTGACCAATGGGTGCATTCTGTTTAGTCTGGACATACTGTTACTCCAGGTCAGTTATACAATTTCTCAATTAAGTACTACGACAATATAAATAGGCAGTCAAAAAAAAATGTCTTTGCAACAACATGCAGGGATGGTCTTGTATGATGTCTACTCTCAACTTCCAGGACCTATCCCATAATGCACTATACCTGTTGTTGACTTTGGTCTTCTCCAGCTGCTCGTTCTGACGAGTATGCCATTCCTCCAGCTCCTTTTTCGCCTTCTCCTTCCACTCCGCCTCCTGCTTACGAGAGTTTGCATCTGACCAAATCAGACAGAGAAGAGGGTCATTCACCGGGTCCAAGCCGCGGTCCATGCCGCGGCTTAGCATTACTCGATGTTTTGTCTCAAACCGAGTTGACTTATAAATTTCAGGTCTAACTCTCCTTTGTTTTTTTTTTTTTTGTTTTTTTTTTATCCAACATGATCCGTCTTAACGGGGCCAGAATGATGCGTAGACTGCTATCAGATATCGAATAGAGTTGTGCCTATGTGGTAACGATTGTCTGTACACATGCAGCAGAATTCCTGACAATCTTGGTCCTCTTACCCAACACCTCCAGTCTCTCCCGCTGCTCCTCCCTCCACTTGCGCAGGCTCTCTGGTTCTGCCTGCAGACGGTCTGCGTTGGAGATGGCCGCATACGCATCTGAGGGCCCGTTACTTTCCTACGGAACACAATGCCAGGGCAACGGTTGCCAGGGTAACACTTACTGTAACTGTACAGATACGGGTCAATATTTATGCACACACACACACATATACATACACACATACATGCGTGCGTGTGTGTGTGTGCGTGTGTGTAAAAGGATTAGTTGTGTGATGTGTTTGACTTCACTTCAGATGTATTTGACTGAAGTTTTTCCACTGTTGTAAAATTGGTATTTTAGCTACATACATATAAAAATAATATACACAGTTAATAAATATATGTTCACTGCAACCAGACGTGAGAACAACAGACTTAAGCAAATCTGTAAAATCTAGACCAAAATGACAAATGTTCGTTTTAACTCGATAGATTTTGGTCATGAAGCAAAACAACACAAAACAGAAAATAAGTATGGGACCATCTCAAATGAAACTGTTGAATCGAGAATGGTGTATACATATGAATCGGACTGTTTACAGTGTCTTACCCCGTGAAGTTCTCCGTTAACTGCTCCACCTGCAGTAAGTACAAAAAACAAGAAAACTCAACTTACAAATTTGTATGGTAAAGACATCAAAACCAATTTCAAACATCAATTCATCAAAAACAGAAGACCTAAAGAAAAAAAAAAAAACAGCTCTCATAGATGTCCGTCCCTTTCAGTAGACCTGCCCGGATTGGTTGGATCATATTACCATGGTGATAACAGTGGCGCCACAAACAGAGAACACAAGTGATATTCCGTGGAGGCTGAAGACCGAGGGAAAGAAAACGACAGAAAACAATTTCTGGTTTCGAAAAGACATTCAGCTTTGATCTGACTGAAGGGAAAAGAACAAATTAATAACAGCTTGCCAAAGCTGAAATGCTGAATGAGCTCCTTATCAGTCTGCTTTCAGGAAGTGATCCAATACTTAGACTCCACCCCCTTTTGAGTCACAGGCATTGCTGACTCCATCAAATCCCTTTAACCTAATTTTTTTTTTTTTTTACACCACTGACATATTATTTGATGTACACATACATTTCTGTGGTTGTGAGATACATATGTGGTACACAGAACTTCTGAGCACTCGATACAAAGTTGTCTGTTTGATCAGTCCTGAGTTTTCAACTACTACATGCAAAACTGTACATTAAAAGACAACAAACTGGTGGAGAAAAAAAAAATATGTAAAACTAAAAATGCATATTAGTGAGTCATGCTCCAGTTGTCCACAAAACCTCTGGCTCACTGTTAAGAAAAACAGCTTATTGTTTGGCTCAAGTCTCAGAGAATCCGTCACCTTCGAAACAACATCCCCCTTCATCATTTATTTAAACAATACCGTCAGAATGGCAACAGAGTCAATGAAGTGAATTAAACGCGGGTCTAGTCTATCCAAAAGAAATAGGTCTAGTCTTACTGACCACTCAATGAGTATAAATGAAAGTTGGGTCATGCACACACAAAAAATGTTGTAAACTATATCCGGGTACCACCTGTTAAACAGTATATACTGACCAAATAATTTGTTCTTGGAGCCGGAAAACGATAGTTTAGGGCATAACGTTTCAACCTCATTTGTGACAACGGAGTCCTTAAAACAATCAGTCCTTTTAACAGTCATTTCACATGCTGCTTCGGACATAGCTGGTGGAAAATCAGTTTGAGAGGCCTGTGGTCCAAAGGTCAGTACACTGTAAAAATGTATAACGTTTTGAGAGTATGACGTTAAGATCTGACGACAAATTAAAAATTATTTACCTGACTTCATTAATGATTTTCGGAAGCGACATTTAGAACTTTTTAACTTGCCAAAATCGCTCAGTAAATTAACATGGGAACTCTATCCATAACGTCACCTATTTCCTGTTTTGTCAGATTTCCTGACGCTTCGACGCAAGCTAACCGGCTGCATTGCAATGAATAGACTTCAGGGGCCATCTCACTAGCCATTAAGCTACTAACCACTGAATAACATTGTTAGATGTAAACAATCTGCGAATTATTAGTAAAATTGAACTCATCCATCAAATAACATTTATATTAGTTTTGTCATATTATCGCTTATTTATGACTGCAAACATGTAGACTAAACACATATAATCGAAGCTAACCTACAAGCTCGTTAATTTTCAACAAGCATAGCAACCATCAAGCTAACTGACAAACACCTCTGAATGGCAAAAGCAAAGCGCCGTTAAGTAGATACGGCCCATACAGATCTAATCTTGAGTGAAGTCCAGAGGCAGTTATTTCCACAACTATGATATATCTGATTTAACAAACAGGCTGGTTGATGATAACTAAGCATTACCGTCTTGATCTGTCAGATTATTGCTGAGCGAAGCGGGGACCTCTCCGCTGTCCAGGATGCTGAAACCTTCATCGTTCTCTATCCCTGCGATTTCG